>NW_027526203.1:175059282-175243471 GCF_048455015.1 Haemaphysalis longicornis
AGGAAAGGCAGGGAGGTTAACCGGGGTACTGTCCGGTTAACCCTGTACATGGGGATGGGGATACGGGAATTGAAAGGGAAAGGAAGGCCAGCGGTACATATCAAATGAGAGAAAATGGGGACAAAAATCACAAATAAAAGGCGTGGAAATGGTACGTGCAAAGACAGTAGATAGCGAATACGAAAAAGTGCAGAAAACTAAAGCGTTAAACTGACAAAATTGACGAAAGAAGGACGCTACACGCTAGAAATGTCCCTACAATCATTCAGATTCGCCAGTGAAGTAAGGCTTTTGTAGCCTTTGGGAGTGTCACTTGCAGCGCCTTTGACGAAAATAGTCTGTGCTGTACAGGGGCCGTCGTAGAGTTTGCGGAGTGTGCTGTAGAGCTACGATCGCGGCGTTGTGAATCGGTCACAATGGTGTTCACACGTCTCTTCGCTGACGCACACACCACAAGCAGGGCATGCCAATAGTGGAAGAGTAAGCACTGGTGGAGGCAACACCTAGTCACAGGCGACAAAGCCAGATGGCGTCCAAGCATAGCACATTAGTAGGTAAGTGGCGCTGTAGATGGGGGCCAATCTGCCGCAAATTGAACAGGGATTACAAGCTAGCAGGATGAGCTGTTTGAGTTTGAATTTCGTGCATATTCTTTTTATAGCAGTAAGACTAGTGGCGTAAAGAACTAAAGTTACAGACTAACACGTAATCATATAGAGGCAGCTGGTGCGGCACTTTGCGGGTGGCACAACCGAAGCCAGCTGGGGGAGGAGAAGGAGGAGGAAATACTTTTATTCAAATTTCTAAACGGCACAGAGGGTGGCCTAGGGGAGTGGTTCCTAGCTGTCGGGAGGCTTCGCATTGTGTGACACGACACTGGCCAACTGACATAAGCGGCAAGGTCATATACTTGAGACTGTTTTTCGAGCCATACCTGATATTTCACGAAACGATTACTTCAACCGTAACAAAAACACGGCACGTGAAGTCCGATCAAACGTGAACCCACTGCCATCTAGGACCGCAGACAGTAACTTTGGCTACCCAAAACGCAGTTTGTCGCATGGCGGCAACCTTGGTCACCACTACCTTTTGAACTAAGTAAACACATCATTGCGGACTTCTCGAAACATGCAATGCAGCGAAAGAATTGAAATTTTCGCTTAATTTGTTTAAGTTCGCAGCGAATAAAACGTCGTCTTCTATCGGATAAGCGCTGAGGGTACTATAAAACACCAAATGTCTTCAATAAAAAAAAAATCTGTATTTTGTCTTCACAGCCCCTTTAAAAATGAAAAGAGATTACTGAGAAACCGAGGAATATGGAAGTGTTGAGAACGCCGGAGCAAATAGAATTTGTTGTGTTGTAAATTGATTAACCGAGCCAAAATTACAGAAATTCAATCCTACAACGTGCAAAAATTTAAGGGGCATAAAAAAAAATAAACAGGCGGATTTGAGCAAAACTAAAAATATTCTTGCTATTGGCAGAGAAGAGATACACTGGTACTCGAACATAAAAGTGGTAACATAGCGCGATGTATGGATGACAGACTCAAAGAAGCGGGACGATTTCATGCAAAGTTGCACTATGCAACGTTACACTGGTTAACGGTATGAAAAGAACTAGCTTCGTTTCCAGCGTTACAGCTCTACGTAAACAAAAGGTGGGAGGGAGCTTAATTACGGAGGCGAAGAGCGAGAAATCCGCAGGACGAAACGAGATAACCATGCATCACCTGAAACAGGGAGGAGACATTTCAATAAAAAAGCTTGCGAAGTGATTTTAAGAATTCCTCAGGAATTGCAAGTTCCGCCAGTCTGGATGAACGCGACCACATTCCTGGTTCACAACAAAAGTGCTGTGAAAGAGCTTAAGAGATACATGCTTATCACTGTATGACCGGTCGCTGACGGGAACTTACGCTTGCCCTTAAAAAGATTACTTCGAACGCTATTCCACCATGAACGAGCGATGGACGTTGGCCTCCCTTATACTTTCGTTACGCGTACAAATCTAGAACAGAATAAGGATACAGCTTGCTGGGGCTAGTTGATTTAATGATCTGACAAAATGGAAGCGCTGAACAGTGGGAGGAAAATAGCGAAGACGCGGGTACGTGCATGTTGCGGGAAAGCTGACTATAGGTCGGTTGCGGAAACACCTGAACTAAGGGAATGAAAGCGATGAATGTATCCAGAGAGAAAATCGGAACGTCCTTGCAACCTCTCCCCTCCACTCATGCCCTTACGTTCGCTCTGATCCTACAGTCTGCGCCCATTAGCCGACTCTTTTTTTTTTGGTTAGCTATTGTGAGGCCAAGTGACTCATAATCCCCAATTCCCCTAAACTCTGTTCTATGCTTCCAGTTATTTCACGAATATGCGGGCCTTCCGATACTGCCTAAAAAGCAAAGCCCCTTTCCCAAGAGAAAGATGGTTGAAATGCGAATATTTCTTTAATGCAACCCGAGCGTTAAAGTCTTAAATCCGAACTGCGTCAACGATGTCGGAATGGCGCAGTCGCATAGACGCCAGATTCATAACGCGAGGGACACAGGTTTGACTCCGACCGCGGGAAGCGTTTTTCTCTTCATCATCACCGTGCGCTCTTTGTGGAAACCCAATGTGTAAAGTTGGCTTTCCTGCAGTGCGTTTTCGGGTTACGATCTAGGGTGCAAGTGTGGCATCGAAAGCTTCGCTTTAATAGAAATGTTATCGAATGGTGTCAGGGTGCAAAGGATTCCCAGGAGCTGCGTGCGCTGTTTTAATGCTCACGCAGCCGAACACCTAAAGTATAGACCAGTTTAACCGGCGTAGAATACACCCACAGGACCGAGAGAGTTTACATACTATACTGCCCCCAAAGAGGATTACCCAAACTGTGTTTAATGTCTGCCCTTGTGTTAGTTGAAGGTCTGGAACCGCCCCGTATACACAGGGAATGTATCTAAAGACTCCCGCATCTTTTGCTTTCGCAAAGTTTCCTGCGCTGTAAAGGGATGGGGTGCCTTGGGTATGCCACGGCCTTACCGCAGGCTTATGCTCTGAGGTTTAACGCGGTATCCGTAGGAAAAAGTACATACTTCTTGCACCCAGCGTACTTGCACCCAGCTTGCACCCAGCTGCACCCAGCTGCGGGTACCGAATGAAGTCGGAAGACCTGACAGGGGAGTGTTGCGCCTAAGTTTCCGCACCTCGGCATATACCCTATAGTTGCTGCTGTAGAAATAGCAATGTGATTTATCCCAGAGAGCCGCGAATTCCCGTGATGGGGTATTGGACAACGCTTCAGAAGCAGGAATGTATGATGCGGCAGCGCGCGTTTCTGCAGACACAGCTGCAGGGGCAGGCATAGCGGATTGAAGGGATGAATCAATAAAACCGTTGCAGCGCAAGCTGTCGAAGGGTTGCACAGGAGCAATATACGCCCGTAGCCTGAACCCTGTATGGGTAATCTGCAGCCTAACAAAGTGTTACTCACCAAGAGACTTCCACATGCCCCCCAAAAATCTGGATACAAGCATGAATGTATCTTACTTCGCACTGTATGCGGGGTTGACGCATACAAACGGCCTAATTGAAGCATTTATAGAACAGTCGACACGCTTGCACGTAACCCACATTCACGGAGTAAAACGGCACAATAAAATTTCTATACCGCCTTTATCTGGCACATTTTCAAGTAGAGCGGGAAGCTTACTCCTGAGCAGGAGGACGTCACTGCAATAGCGGCCGCTGCGCCCATTTTGTGATTGAGACGAAATACGGGAATCCCTGGTTGTCGACATTTCGGCGCATGTCACAGATCCCCGGGCGTATCAATGAATACGTAGCCTCAAGCGTATAGGGCGCCCCATAGTCTAAGTGATAGTTTCGGTGTGACCCCATTTTTGAACCTTCCTTTTTGGGCTACGGCCACACTCCGTTGGGTGTGGTGGTGGTGGCCCGAAAAATGGCGCATACCCACTTAGGGGGATTGGGCAAGAAGAGTTATGTTTTCATCACAATCAATCATGCGAGGCCAAATAATGGAGCAGAAGAAGTAATTTGGTCCAAGTTAAAGAGAGAAAACACGAAAAAAAAAAAACAGAGAGAAGAGTAGGAAAATTATAGTAAAAGTCAGCCTAATCGGAATGTTTTTAACACTGCAGACGAGCTGTCTTCGAAATGAAGGAGTGGATGACGTTGCACACGTCCCTATGGCATCGGCCCAGCCTAGTCCCCCCAAACGACAAAATCACCGGTACAGTTAAAGGCAGTCCATTGGCGACGACGGCGCTTACAAACGTGGCTTCCTCTTCTTCCATTCCATACCGAAATCGATTACTGGCACGTGCAGTCAACTTCGAAACTGCCCCGTCATTTATCCAACATGTGCAAGACAGGCGTACATCATCTGTTTACTTCCCCTAAAGAAAGGCCTTTGATTTTTGGCTTTTCGGTGTTTTGCTTTAATTGGTTTCTGGTAATGAATGCATTCTTCGTTTGAACAAAATTTTAGCTTTAAATTGTGCCCCCCCCCCCCCCCCGTTTCCCTGTGACCCTGCTGTATGTAATACGTTTGTGCATTGTCTGTGTGCCACTCCTTCCAGCATCAAAAAGGCCTACAGCTTATTTCAGAAATAAAAACAACGTTCAATGCTGGTACAAAAAAGGTCCATAGTTTAATTGGGATCGCGGTCAGAGAGGAACACACGCACAAAAAGTGAGAGTACTGCACCTCAAGAGGTCTTTCGGAGCTTCACTTCCTGCATGGGAGAAACTGCCTCAAGCAAGGATGGCCCTTCACGGTATTTGTATTAACTTGTAACTAGAATTCAGGGGGGCGCCTAAATGGAGGCCGCAGTACGCCACTGGTCGGTCGTTGGTGTATTGCACTTCGACCATGATACTGATTTTCCGAGTTCAGCAATGACGTAAATGTCTGCTATGAGCTCGGCCACGGCGGACGTTGTAAGCGCAAGTTGCTTTGTAGGTACATACTGCCAGTCCAGCACGCGGTTCGGTTGGTTTCGCTGCCCAATTTTCAGGTGGCGGTGTGCGTCGCCGCAACCGGGTACGAGGTACACGCACCCGTCGTGGTACACCATCTGAAGGCTGTAACGAGGACTGGGAAGTGGGTAAATGAGGCCCCAGTAGGCCCCTGCTGAGAGCGCGTACTCTTCCACGCGAAAGAGCACGCATCCGCATCCAGCCAAACCCCCGCAGGCCGAGCGGAAGCAGCGGAGCGCAGCGCCCACCGTTTGGGGCGGTGGTCCAGATCGAGCCACCCGCCGCAAAAAGGACATCGTGGGGAATGCGTGTGGGCAACAGCAACGGACGTGACCCTCCGCACTGGCGACAGCTGTCCGACGGTCATGTTCCTCGTTCGAGGGCGTCGACAATGTCCTGCAGGGACACGGCTCTGCCCCGGGCCTGCATCCGCTTGCACGCATCTTCCAGGTCTGCCTACTCACCCTCTATGACGCGCACGCACCACATGATCCCCAACATCACGCTGTCGTCTACGGGGAGGACTCGCGTGTGGCAGCGGTAGATGGCGTACATCAAGTACTCTTCGTGGCGCACGTTCAGCTCGTCCGAGTTGAGCAGCTCCTGCAGGAATGCGACAGGAATGTCCAAGAATTCTTCGCAACGCTTGCCGGCCCCGTTTAAATGATGGTTAAAGGTGATGACCACGGCCTCTTTGAAGTTCGGGCCGGAGTAGCGCAGGGCCACAGTCGCCAGGCAGCCGCAGTTGTCGGGGTCGTCCTTCTGCCGGCGGTGGGCCGGACACTCGTCCGTGGCGGCATCCAAGAGGAGCATGTCGACGGCCCCCAGGGCTTCAGTCTCGTCATCCCGTGTCATGGGCAGCTCCTTCGAGTAGAGAATGGAGAGGAGGACCCTGACCTCAGGTTCTGATACCGCGCGCGTGAGCACATCCCGACGACCGCCGTACTGTGCGGAGGCCGAGTCCCGCAAGAAAAGGCTCACTGCGCAACACAAGACCTCTTGCGTCTGGAATGCGCTGCCGTCTCCGGTGCTGACGGCGCTGTCCTACTTCTCATCGTCGCTCACAAGCAGCCCTTCACCGTTTGGGCGAAACATGCTTGCGGTTCACCGAATATCCCTGCTGTTGTGCATTCGGTGACGACGAAGAAGAGGTGGTGGTGGTGGTGGTGGCCCGAAAAATGGCGCATACCCACTTGGGGGGTTTGGCCAAGAAGAGTTACGTTTCTATTGTGATCAATCATGCGATGCAAAATAAAGGAGCAGAAGGAAGAATTTGGTCCAAGAGAGAAAAAAAAGACGAAAAAACAACAGAGAGAATAGAAGGATAACTAGATAAAAGCAGAGTCCTTCAATGCTTACTGGTCACGAAACTTCGGCGCTCGTTTCATATAGGGACCGCGCGCGCCACTACAGGCGCCACCGCCGCATGAAGGTCATCCAGCCGCCGCTTTCGCGGCGTATTGGCCGGCTCGTGGCGTGCAAACGCTCGCTGCTTTTGGTGTCTCTACGCTGATTAAGTGTGTTTTTTTTTCGTAGTAGTTAGCGATGAATAGTCCAGTCATCACCTGCCTTCAATGGGGCTTTATTTTTCGTAGTAAATTACCGTAGACTTCGGCCGCGAACGGCAACGGCCTCTGCGTGCTATGGCACAAGCGCTGCGCCATCGCGTTTTCGGATTTTTAAATCTATTTCTTCTTTTCTTAAAGCAAAAGTTGTAAATACCACACATACGGTAGCTGCGTAGTCACGGACTGCTGCGGGCCTATCGATAATACAATAAAAAAAACTGAAAGCAACCAAGTACGCGTCGTTCAGACTACGCTTAATGAATCCGTTGATTGCTCTGGAATGCACAGAACACTAAAAGAGATAGCCCAATAGTATTTTCGTTTCAATGAGTGGGTACATACTTGAGGACATCTAAAAACGCTGCAGAAACGCGAAGGATCAAAACACGAAGAGATATATGTTGCACCATGTGTCTTTCCGCTTCCACGCTTTGCAATCCTTGCAAAAACAGGAAGCGAAAAAAGAACAATAAAACTAGTTTTATCACACGCAACAAAAATTCAATGTTACGAAGGGAGACAAAAGAGCGTGGTCCAGCGTACAAAAATTTATTTTTTCGCGTTGAGATGTGGAGCACACGGAGGAAACAGAATATTGCCACGTAGCCAAGAACGACGCAAAGCTTTTCTAAACGCAGCGAGCTAGCGAGCTCCTGTTCTGCAGAAGACTAGAATGAAACACAAACGTCGAAGAAGCGTTCCGCAGTGTGACGTGCACACATGAACGTCAATAAAGTGAGTTGCGCGGCGTTTGCTATGCATGCATTACTCTCGGAACGTTATTAATTTCAGATCCATGAAAATGGGATCGAGAACATTGCCGAAGAAACAAAAAATCAAGTTGGCGACAAGGTGGCACCCTTTTTATACCAAACAATATTGCCCGACGGGACGTACGACAAAAAGAGCAAACGGGCGCTCCGGTTGAAACGCCAGATAAGAAACCGGAATCGGCCACGCGCGGTTACAAAACAAACAAGACGAACCCTAAGGGATAATTCGCGGAAATATGAAAAGTAAAAGCACAAGGACGTCCCAAAGCTTTTTTACACGCGAGCCTGAGCGGAAGGTAATACAAGTTCGCAAACAGGTAGCACCGCTACAACCTGACTGATATGACAAAAATCCGGCTTTAAGTTAGCCTTGTACAATTCTAGGTCCACGATGCTCTCAAAATGGTACATTGCTTTTTCCATTCTCACACACAGTGCATTTCCACACACTGTCGCACACTTATTATCGAAGCTGAAATATCCCGTTGCTTGCCTTGGAATGGCGCGCCTCCAATTCTCACGCAGCTACCCGTCGCTCGGTCAACAGAAGAAGGAAACATTTTCTGTGGTATCGTTGTACAAGGAACGACATCCCGGGACGCAACACATGTTCGGCATCGTCGTTGCACTACTTAAGTCGCATCACGAGAGCGCGATATGCACGTTACATTTTTTTCCCGTACAAAAGAAACACAACTCGCCGCGGCTCCGCCGTTCGAGCCAGCGCAACGCCGCCCGAGGAGTGACCTCAGTGAGAGGGTGGCGCCACCGCGCGGCGGCCAAACGCAGCATATGAAGCTCTCCCATTGAGTTACGGAGCAGTTTCGTGACCAGTAAAGCATTGAAGGACTCTGGTAAAAGTCAGCCTAATCGGACACATGAAGTCGTCCACCCGGAGGCAAAAACGCGCAAAGTCCGCCCAGCTGCCTAACAAAGCAATGATCTCGGGCGTGCCTTGCGCACTGCCAGACGAAGTTCCCCGCGTTCCGTGCGGCCTAACGTGGCGTGTGCAAAGTGCTGCAGAGAAGTGGGCGTTCAGTTGGAAGAGCTGGGTATGGTCTCCCCAAGGTAGCCCGCGAGCGACCTTGCACTAAGGAGGCACGAAGGGAGCGTTTCTTAATGACGCTTTAATAGGGAACGTTCCCAAATTGAACTAAGGCATCCTTACGAGTTCTAAGGCGACCTCAGTAAGGTAAGGAAGGTTATAAGTGAATATCAGCAGCACATTTTGAAAATATCCTGTTATATTTTAATCGGGTTTGTAAAATTTTATTCAAAAACAGTTTGTAAGGCTTTCTTTTTCTAAACATTGCTTTGAATTTCCGTAACGGGATGCATAATGCCACAAGGCTCTCTGTTGTTTGCTTTGCGCGCACTTTATGCTCACGCTGTGAATGTTACTGGGCTCGTCGTTCATATATATATTATGTTTAGTAGAAACACTATAGTAACATAGGCTGGTCTTAATAAGACGGCGTAGTCAAGTTCACGCTAAAGAGACGATTGAAGCGAAAGTTTTGTGACAACCGGTGCACAGTGAACGGTCCAACCGAAGACAATGTGGACAGGAAGGTATGGGAGAGTGCTGCAAAGTTTGGGAACTTGGGGAACATTTGTGAAGTGCCGATGCGAGAACCTTCACTACAAGATAATAGGATTATTGGTATGCGGATCCTATCACCTGTTTTTGCACATCTGACCTGGCTTGCCCAAGACGTCCACGTGAGCCTGCCCATCCAACGTTTTGGTATATAGGATGCTGTGTGATGATTCAACTATAGCAACAGAAGTACAGCAGATATTTTGAGGGAAGGAGGTATCGAGTCTGGTCACCACATCTGGCAGCGTGTTGTAATAGCGACCAGTACCGCGTGAAAAAGGGTAAGCATCAATCAATGGTTGGGGACAAACATCTCCGCAAGAAAATACGGGCAGCAACAAAAGCCAAAAAAGAGCTCGTGGCAGGTAAGGAGGGCCCTAGCATTGACCCTGGTGAATTATAACTTTCCGGGGCATGATCATGATGATCCTCTTTGTACATCGATCGAAAACTTTAATCCCTCTTTTCTCAAAACAATTTCTTGCACTTTGTTATTGCGCAGACGGTTATAACTTCAAAATTAATAAACCTTTTTCAATGAACCTTCGCAAGCTCTCTCCTTTATTAGTAATCTCTGCAATGAACAAAGAGTATTAAAAACTGAGTGTTAGTTCTGATGTAATCACGATTTATTTAAAGCAATGCAGACAAAAAATTACGTTTTTTCGTTTGTATTTTTACAATAACTGATTCCCAAATATCACATGACAAAGATCCTATTCACTTAAACAGTACGGTTAGTTGGCTACCTCTGTGCCAAGAAGTTTGCAAGTTCTGAAATGCAACGCTAGTTAAGCATGTTCCAGTATCAGCCAAGTTTGGGAATTACTCGCAATAACAAGCATCAGTATGATTGTTTTCACTGTTTTTTACCTTTTGATTCCCATATACTACGGTCCTTTTTAAGGTCCAAGTGAAATAAAACTTTAAGCGTGCTCAGTCTGAGATACTCTTGCTGTGGCTGGCTGCGCGGGGTCTGTTCACCAGGTGAAGCTGGATCGCAGAGTCCTGGCTGGCCAACCGCGCCGTGCACTGTTGAATGGAGGGATTGGAGATCGCCCGTAAATCTGGTGTCTTCTGGCTCTTCCTTACCTTATGGTATAAGGTGAAAATTTTTAGATAATTTGGAAAAGGTGGCGATAGCATTAAAGGAGTACTGACACGAAATTTCAAAGCTCAGATAACTATGTAAAAAGCTTCTGTTGTATGCAGAAATAGCTCCCACAAAATTTGAACCGTAAACGTTCAGTATGACATATTTTCAATCACTTTTAATCTGTTCCCGCCGCAGAAAGCCTAGAACGGATACCCTTTTGATATCGGCATCAGCATGACGCCATCTTCTCTGCGCCCCAAACTGCCGACGACTGGGCTCCCGTGGCATATCTCTATGTCGTAGCCAAAGCGCTGGCTGCATTTGGCGGGTGTGGCTTCACCTTGTGCATCACGTCAGTCATTTAGGACTGGTGTCGCTCTGCCCGGGCGCGTGCGACCCCACCGGTGTGGACGCGCGTACGCGCGTCCCGACTGGCCGTGGTGCGACGGGAACAGTGACGCCAAGTGCGCCATCCTGTCATGGCGGCCGCCTCCGTGTTTGTTTCACCAAAACCGAAATTGACACAAACGAATGAGGCTGTAAACAATTATTTACGCTTCAGTCCGCCATCTAATGTGCCATCCTGTGATTAGTGGGCTGGTAGGCACCATTCAGCGGAAAAAACACAACACTAAAATTTCGTGTCAGTACTCCTTTACTGTGGCGTTTGACATACAGCTCTTCGGCCGAGCGAATCATCCGTGGCCTACCCATATACCTTCGAACGCGAATTCAGGTCATAGCTAATGCTCCTGCTTTGTTGGTTAAGCTAAAGAGTCCGATATTAAACATCAGAGCCAGGAAAATGTGATACTGAGAGGGAAACGCATAGTGAAAGATTTTGGGCAATGGCAGTATCGAGTGTTTTGACGAGGATGAGGCGAAGGAACGGGAGCTGGAGGTGCTCGATCTAAGTTTCTCCCGCCTAACATAATCAATAACATTCTCCTAGCTCACCAGTCCGAATACCCATCCCACGTGGTAATTGCAACTGACGCTTCGAAAAAAGACGAGAAGGTTGGGGTGGGTATTTTGTCTCCGGCATTAAACTGGTCTTTCTCATTGCGATTACCAGATTTCATCTCCGTTTTTTATGCAGAATTTCTTGCTCTACTCCTTGCAATCCTGAAACTTGATTCGGCGAATTCTTCCGTGATGATACTCACCGACTCCTTGTCCGTGTGCATGGCTCTCTCCTCAGAAACTTTACATCCTATTCTTAAAACTTTTTATTCCTGCGTCCCCATTCACGTGCTGGAGATTCGGCTCGTTTGGCTGCCCGGCCACTGTGGGTTAACCCTCAATGAAACTGCTGACATATTAGCTAAAACAGCTTTGGCTTTACCAATCGTCGAGGTTCTTCCCCCATTTTCTTGTGTGTTTTTGGCACGTTATCGCCAATACCTGTTGAGTCAAGATGCCTCTGATCACGGTCTCAACACTTCTCCTGAACTTGAACATCTCAGGTACTGCTGGAAGAAAAGTATCTGCCAAACTCGCCTATGCGAAATTTCGCTGACTTCTTTTCGCTGTGGTGTGCCTCCACTTAATCGGTATCTATATAGAGCAAATCTGACAACCTCCCCCTTGTGCCACTTTTGCCATGAATCTGAATCAGAAGAACACTTCTTTCTTTTTTGCCACCGATTTTCTAACCATCGGAGAAGGCTGCTGGAGATCCCCGTGCTACGTCTTGGACTGCCTTTGACTGTCCCGGTGCTTTTGTCGTTTTGGGGAACTAGGCAGGGTCGGTGCCATAGGGATGTGTGCAACGCCATCCACTCCCCCGTTTCGGAGACTGCTCGTCTTCTGTGTTAAAAATATTCCGATTAGGCTGACTTTTACCTAGTTTTCCTACTGTTCTCTCTGTTGTTTTGTCGTCTTTTTTTCTCTATTTTTTCTCTCTCTATTTTGCATCGCATGATTGATTACAATGGAAACATACCTCTTCTTTGCCAATCCCCCTAAGTGGGTATGTGCCGTTCTTCGAGCCACCACCACCCCCACCACCTCTTCCTCTTCGTCACCGAATGCACAACAGCAGGGATATTCGGTGAACGGCAGCCATGTTTCGCCCAAACGGTGAACGGCTCCTTTTGAGCGACGATGAGAAGTAGGACAGCGTCGTCAGCACCGGAGACGCAGCGGATTCTTGACGCAAGCGGACTTGTGGTTCGCAATGAGCCATGTCTTGCGAGACTCGGTATGCCCGGAGTACGGCGGTCGTCGGGATGTGCTCACCCGCGCGGTCTCAGAACCTGAGGTCAGGGTCTTGCTTTCGATTCTCTACTCCAAAGAGCTGCACATTAAACGGGAAGACGGACTTGAAGGCCTGGAGGCCGCCGCCATGCTCCTATTGGATGCCGCCACTGACGAGTGTCCGGCCCACCGCCGGCAGAAGGACGACCCCGACAACTGCGGCTGCCTGGCGACTGTGGCCCTGCGCTACTCCGGCCCGAACTTCAAAGAGGCCGTGGTCATCACCTTTAACCATCATTTCAACGGCGCCGGCAAGCGTTGCGAGGAATTCTGGGACATTCCTGTGGCATTCCTGCAGGAGCTGCTCAACTCGGACGAGCTGAACGTGCGCCGCGAAGAGTACTTGCTGTACGCCATCTACCGCTGCCACATGCGTGTCCTCCCCGTAGACGACAGCGTGATGTTGGGGCTCTTGCGGTGCGTGCGCTTCATGGAGTGTGAGCAGGCAGACCTGGAAGAGGCGCGCAAGCGGATGCAGGCCCGGGGCAGAGCCGTGTCCCTGCAGGACATTGTCGACGCCCTCGATCGAGGAACATGGCCGTCGGACAGCTGTCGCCAGTGCGGTGGGTCACGTCCGTTGCTGTTGCCCACACGCGTTCCCCACGATGTCCTTTTTGCGGCGGGTGGCTCGATCCAGACCTCCGCCCCAAACGGTGGGCGCTGCGCTCCGCTGCTTCCGCTCGGCCTGCGGGGGTTTGGCTGGATGCGGATGCGTGCTCTTTCGCGTGGAAGAGTACGCGCTCTCAGCAGGGGACTACTGGGGCCTCATTTACCCACTTCCCAGTCCTCGTAACAGCCTTCAGATGGTGTACCACGACGGGTGCGTGCACCTCGTACCCGGTTGCGGCGACGCACACCGCCACCTGCAAATTGGGCAGCGAAACCAACCGAACCGCGTGCTGGACTGGCAGTATGTGCCTCCAAAGCACCTTGCGCTTACAACGTCCGCCGTGGCCGAGCTCATAGCAGACATTAACGTCATTGCTGAACTCGGAAAATCGGTATCATGGTCGACGTGCAATACACCAACGACCGACCAGTGGCGTACTGCGGCCTCCATTTAGGCGACCCCCTGAATTCTAGTTACAAGTTAATACAAATACCGTGAAGGGCCATCCTTGCTTGAGGCAGTTTCTCCCATGCAGGAAGTGAAGCTCCGAAAGACCTCTTGAGGTGCTGTACTCTCACTTTTTGTGCGTGTGTTCTTTTCTGACCGCGATCCCAATTAAATTATGGACCTTTTTTGTACCAGCATTAAACGTTGTTTTTATTTCTGAAATAAGCTGTAGGCCTTTTTGATGCTGGAAGGAGTGGCGCACAGACAATGCACAAACGTATTACATACAGCAGGGTCACAGGGAAACAGGGGGGGGGGCACAATTTAAAGCTAAAATTTTGTTCAAACGAAGAATGCATTCATTACCAGAAACCAATCAAAGCAAAACACGAGAAAGCCAAAATCAAAGGCCTTTCTTTAGGGGAAGTAAACAGATGATGAACGCCTGTCTTGCACATGTTGGATAAATGACGGGGCAGTTTCGAAGTTGACCGCACGTGCCAGTAATCGATATCGGTATGGAATGGAAGAAGAGGAAGATACGTCTGTAAGCGCCGTCGTCCCCAATGGAGTGTGGCCGTAGCCCAAAAAGGAAGGTTCAAAAATAGGGTCACACAAAAGCTATCACTTGGGCTATGGGGTGCCCTATAGGCTTAAGGCTACGTATTCATTTATACCCCCGGGATCTGTGACATGCGCCGAAATGTCGACAAGCAGGGATTCCCGTATTTCGGCTCAATCACAAAAATCGGCGCAGCGGCCGCTATTGCAGTGACGTCCTCCTGCTCAGGAGTAAGCTTCCCGCTCCACTTGCAAATGGCCCAAATAAAGGCGGTATACAAATTTTATTGTGCCGTTTTACTCCGTGAACGTGGGTTGCGTGCAAGCGTGTCGACTGTTCTATAAATGCTTCAATTAGGCCGTTTGTATGCGTCAACCCCGCATACAGTGCGAAGTAAGATACATTCATGCTTGTATCCAGATTTTTGGGGGGCATGTGGAAGTCTCTTGGTGAGTAACACTTTGTTAGGCTGCAGATTACCCATACAGGGTTCAGGCTACGGGCGTTTATTTCTCCTGTGCAACCCTTCGACAGCTTGCGCTGCAACGGTTTTATTGATTCATCCCTTCGATCCGCTATGCCTGCCTCTGCAGCTGTGTCTGCAGAAACGCGCGCTGCCGCATGCATACATTCCTGCTTCTGAAGCGTTTTCCAATACCCCATCCCGGGAATTCGCGGCTCTCTGGGATAAATCACCTTGCTATTTCAACAGCAGCAACTATAGGGTATATGCCAAGGTGCCGAAACTTAGGCGCAACATTCCACTGTCAGGTCTTCCGACTTCATTCGGTACCCGCAGCTTAAAGTACGCTGGGTGCAAGAAGTATGTGCTTTTCCCTACGGATACCGCGTTAAGCCTCAGAGCATACGCCTGCGGTAAGACCGTGGCATACCCAAGGCACCCCATCCCTTTACAGTGCAGGAAACTTTGCGAAAGCAAAAGATGCGGGAGTCTTTAGATACATTCCCTGTGCATACGGGGCGGTTCCAGACCTTCAACTAACACAAGGGCAGACATTAAGCACAGTTTGGGTAATCCTCTTTGGGGGCAGTATAGTATGTAAACTCTCTCGGTCCTGTGGGTGTATTCTACGCCGGTTAAACTGGTCTATACTTTAGGTGTTCGGCTGCGTGAGCATTGAAACAGCGCACGCAGCTCCTGGGAATCCTTTGCACCCTGACACCATTCGATAACATTTCTATTAAAGCGAAGCTTTCTATGCCACACTTGCGCCCTAGATCGTAACCCGAAAACGCACTGCAGGAAAGCCAACTTTACACATTGGGTTTCCACAAAGAGCGCACGGTGATGATGAAGAGAAAAACGCTTCCCGCGGTAGGAGTCAAACCTGTGTCCCTCGCGTTATGAATCTGGCGTCTATGCGACTGCGCCCTTCCGGCATCGTTGAAGCAGTTCGGATTTAAGACTTTAACACTCGGGTTGCATTGGAGAAATATTCGCTTTTCAACCATCTTTCTCTTAGGAAAGGGGCTTTGCTTTTTAAGCAGTACCGGAAGTCCCGCATATTCTTGAAATAAATGGAAGCATACAACACAGTTTAGGGGAATAAGGGACTATGAGTCACTTGCCCTCACAATAGCTAACCAAAAAAAAAAACAAAAAAGAGTCGGCTAACTGGCGCAGACTGTAGGATCACAGCGAACGTAAGGGCATGGGTGGAGGGGCGTGGTTGCAAGGACATGCTCCCATTTTCTCTCTGGATACATTCATCGCTTTCACTCCCTTAGTTCAGGTGTTTCCGCAACCGACCTATAGTCAGCTTTCCCGCAACATGCACGTACCCGTGTCTTCTCTATTTTCCTCCAACTGTGCAGCGCTTCCATTTTGTCAGATCATTAAATCAACTAGTCCCAGCAAGCTGTATCCTTATTCTGTTCTAGATTTGTACGCGTAACGAAAGTATAAGGGAGGCCAACGTCCATCGCTCGTTCATGGTGGAATAGCGTTTGAAGTAATCTTTTCAAGGGCAAGCGTAAGTTCCCGTCAGTGACCGGTCATACAGTGATAAGCATGTATCTCTTAAGCTCTTTCACAGCACTTTTGTTGTGAACCAGGAATGTGGTCGCGTTCATCCAGACTAGCGGAACTTGAAATTACCGAGGAATTCTAAAAATCATTTCGCAAGCTTTTCTATTGAAATGTCTCCTCCCTGTTTCAGGTGATGCATGGTTATCTCGTTTCGTCCTGCGGATTTCTCGCTCTTCGCCGGCTTAATTAAGCTCCCTCCCACCTTTTCTTTACGTAGAGCTGTAAAGCTGGAAACGAAGCTAGTTCTTTTCGTACCGTTAACCAGTGTAACGTTGCATGTGCAACTTTGGAAATGTTTCCGTTTCTTTCAGTCTGTCATCCATACATCGCGCTATGTTACCAGTTTTATCTTCGACTACCATTGCAGCTCTTCTCTTCCAATAGAAAGAATATTTTTAGTTTTGCTCAACTCCGCCTGTTTATTTTTTTTTTTTGACGCCCTTAAATTTTTGCGCGTTGTAGGGCAGAATTTCTGTAATTTTGGCTCGGTTAATCAATTTTTACAACACAACAAATTCTATTTGCTCCGGCGTTCTCAACACTTCCATATTCCTCGGTTTCTCAGTAATCTCTTTTCATTTTTAAAGGGGCTGTGAAGACAAAATACAGATTTTTTTTTTATTGAAGACATTTGGTGTTTTATAGTACCCTCAGCGCTTATCCGATAGAAGACGACGTTTTATTCGCTGCGAACTTAAACAAATTAAGCGAAAATTTCAATTCTTTCGCTGCATTGCATGTTTCGAGAAGTCCGCAATGACGTGTTTACTTAGTTCAAAAGGTAGTGGTGACCAAGGTTGCCGCCATGCGACAAACTGCGTTTTGGGTAGCCAAAGTTACTGTCTGCGGTCCTAGATGGCAGTGGGTTCACGTTTGATCGGACTTCACGTGCCGTGTTTTTGTTACGGTTGAAGTAATCGTTTCGTGAAATATCAGGTATGGCTCGAAAAACAGTCTCAAGTATATGACCTTGCCGCTTATGTCAGTTGGCCAGTGTCGTGTCACACAATGCGAAGCCTCCCGACAGCTAGGAACCACTCCCCTAGGCCACCCTCTGTGCCGTTTAGAAATTTGAATAAAAGTATTTCCTCCTCCTTCTCCTCCCCCAGCTGGCTTCGGTTGTGCCACCCGCAAAGTGCCGCACCAGCTGCCTCTATATGATTACGTGTTAGTCTGTAACTTTAGTTCTTTACGCCACTAGTCTTACTGCTATAAAAAGAATATGCACGAAATTCAAACTCAAACAGCTCATCCTGCTAGCTTGTAATCCCTGTTCAATTTGCGGCAGATTGGCCCCCATCTACAGCGCCACTTACCTACTAATGTGCTATGCTTGGACGCCATCTGGCTTTGTCGCCTGTGACTAGGTGTTGCCTCCACCAGTGCTTACTCTTCCACTATTGGCATGCCCTGCTTGTGGTGTGTGCGTCAGCGAAGAGACGTGTGAACACCATTGTGACCGATTCACAACGCCGCGATCGTAGCTCTACAGCACACTCCACAAACTCTACGACGGCCCCTGTACAGCACAGACTATTTTCGTCAAAGGCGCTGCAAGTGACACTCCCAAAGGCTACAAAAGCCTTACTTCACTGGCGAATCTGAATGATTGTAGGGACATTTCTAGCGTGTAGCGTCCTTCTTTCGTCAATTTTGTCAGTTTAACGCTTTAGTTTTCTGCACTTTTTCGTATTCGCTATCTACTGTCTTTGCACGTACCATTTCCACGCCTTTTATTTGTGATTTTTGTCCCCATTTTCTCTCATTTGATATGTACCGCTGGCCTTCCTTTCCCTTTCAATTCCCGTATCCCCATCCCCATGTACAGGGTTAACCGGACAGTACCCCGGTTAACCTCCCTGCCTTTTCTTTACCCACCCTTCCTTTCTTCCTTCCTTCCCTCCTTCCTACCTACCTTCCTTCCTTCCTTCCCCTGAAACGCATGACCAACTGTCAACTGATCTTTATTTATCCACAAACTTTATTTATCCACAAAACTAAAGCCGCACGAACTGGGATCTTTACAGATATCGCAAAATCCAGAATACGTCAATTTAACTAAGACCCGAAGACCGATGCGGCACCCATGCCACGGGAAGTTTCCACCAGCACTGCCCGATCGTTGCCCACGAAGGACAATTCTCTAAAGGGGCCACGTACCATGGCCCAATTCCACATAGGGCATGTTCCATAGACGGTTGAAGCATACGTTGAATGAAAACAATGGACTACCTAACAACTAACACTGCCATGAAATTGTTTCTCATCACAATTAGACCGCTCAGTGAACCGGGCCACGTGTTTTTCCTATTGGCTATCGATCAGGGCGGTGCTGGATGACGGCGAACTAGAACTCCCCACGTTTTGTTCAGCCTATATATTCATTTATTTCGGGACGTTGGAAATATATAGGAAGAAGAGATAGCTATTCACAGCCGCCTCCTATTGTCATCATGAAAGTTTGGCAGTTCAATCACAGCATTAAGAAATCGCTCACGTACCGCGACCTGCGCCTCGGTTTCTTCAACAGTGACTGTTGGGCTTGGAGCCCAGCGCGATTGAAGCCGCGTTGCTTGCTTTATTGTGTTTTGCTTTCTCTCGCCTTAGCGCGACTTGTGAAAGCTAAGCTTCCTATGCCTCACTGACGGCATGCGTCGTCCCCGTAAACTCGCACTACACACTCTAAGAAAAAAGGTGGTCGAAAGAGAGTCCCCGGCGCCGCGACTACCTTTTACGCTTGGTGAGTCAAAAGGGAGTCACAGAACATTGTCATAATTTTGGCGACCCTTTTTCGACTCTGCGGGAGAGTCGAACTGAGAGTCGAACTTTGCGGGAGAGGGCAACTTAGTCGAGGAGCAGAGAAAACAAAAAAAAAGAGATGTCACTCTTATTGGTCGCCGCAGGTGTGACGTGAGACGTTTCCCGCGAGCAGGCGCAGTGGAAGGTTTTGAACTGCCTGCGTGCTCCGCCGGAGAGGCGTTCTTTGTGTTGTGGCCGTTAGGGTGGTTTTCGTAACTACGTGGTCTCGCTGGTCAGTGTCCCGACAATTTTACAGTGCTTTTGCCGTGCTCCACGTGAGGACAGCGTCCATGATAAGGGAAGATATACGGACGGAGCTGCGGCAACACAGCAACTGCATCTGATAGTGGCAAGTGAAGTATTCGCCGCGGGGAGTGATTTTCCCTCCTGAAAAAACTTCGTGCACTCTGCGAATAACGTTCAGTTGTGTAAGATATGCAGCTTGAATACTATGCGGACAGTCGTGGCAGAAACGTCGAACCTCATTTCTGTGTGAGTGGCTGGTTTTTCGACGGCCTGAGTATGCGAACAGGGCAGCATGACCGTTGGCGCCAACCGCCTCCGATGGCTCGCTGCCGACGAAACGGCGACCTTGAACACGATGGCCGCTCCACGACCAAGGCGCAGTGAAAGTTTGTTTTACTTCCTCTGGCGCTCTTATTTTACCCTGAACATGGAATGCTGATTTCATGAATTTGGGGCGAAATGTCAACATGAAAAGAAACGAGTAGGTGTTCGACAGCGGCTTATTTCGGCGCCGAGCAGCAGTCACTTCGTACAAATGCGGGACGCGTATGTATTGGTAGAATATACTTTTGCGCGCAGAGTCATGGACAATTCAAATACGAACCGCGGAGCGCACGGCCGAAGATCCCTGTGCCGTCACCTGGCAGCGGCCGAAGAAAACGCGCGGACATGCGTAGTTGAGATGTCGGGAGCGAGGCTGCGTGTCCTACTGCGATATGTTGCTTTCTGCTCGCTCGCATGTTTGCTTTGTCGCCATGCCGCAAGAGCGCTGACAACAATTGTTAGTGATCCGGCGCGAGATAGTATGGTATCTACGGCCACTGTGTGCTCGGCTCACACGAGCGCCTGCTCCCCCTGTGTGCTGGCGACACACTGCCGACATAGCTTTGCATGTAGGGTGCAGTAACTTGAGCAAATAACGATTGGCACCTGATTCGCGCCCAAACCATGCTCAGTACTGCCCGCTCCGCAGATTTTACTAGCACTAATGGGCCTGCCCTCCTCTCCTCCCCCAGCCCTCACTCTCACTATAATGCTTGCGAAGGTAAACTAGTGTTAAATACGTTCCCTTTGATAACGGTTGATAGTGTATCAACTATTCCATTTCAGTGGCCATCAACCAAAGGAAACGCCTCGTACCTCAAGGAAGCTTGATTGATTGAAGGGTTTAACGCACCGACGCAATGCAGGCAATAAGGAACGCTGTAGTGGAGGGTTCCGGATTATTTTAAAGCAAAGCTATCTACCTCTACCCCCAAGGGTTCTTTCGCGACCGTTGGTGTCACCAGAAAACTCCAGCGAACAAATAAAAGAATTTACTGGCGCCACCGGGAATCGAACCTGGAACTAATAGACTAAGAAAGCGAGAGCCCGTTGTCTTACCGATGTAGCTACGAGCCCTCGCGAACACGGGAAGACAAATGGTGTACTCACCAAGCACATCTACGGGTTTACTCCCTGCCTTCTCGCTGAATGCCACGTGAAAGCGTCACACGACCACTCACGCCCGTCTAGCGGCCCTGTGCGCACCTTGCTCATGTGCTAAGAGTTACAAAAATTAAAGGAAGCCCACACCAATCCATGGAATCTCACTTTTAGTACGCCAATGTGCTAAAGCCTGTGGCCTCCAGTGTTCACATAAAATATCACAGCTTTTTGTCGTCCGCCCTCACGCCAAATCAAGGAATACATTCAAATACTCCTTGATGACCATGCCATCACTCCAAGCCCTAGCATCAAGATCCTGGACCTACATCTCGAGGATAACACCAAGAGTGACGTCTCCTTGCAGCTCCTAAAAACAGCATTAATCAAATCATACACATGATCAGGTGATTTGCCACCAAGAAGCGAGGCCTAAAGGAATCTGGTAGCTTTCGATTGTTTGAAGCTTTTGTCCTCTCGAGAGTCACTTACGTCAACCCCCTGTCTTCTTCTCGACGAGGAAGACATAGAGATGCATTACATAATGATTAGAAAGGCAGTCGAGCAGGCCATTGGTCTTCTCATGAGTGCGTCCACACTGAGGCTGCTTAGCACGGGCTCCGCAACACGGTGGAAGAGCTGATAGAAGGCCATTTTTCTAACCAGAAGGTCCGACTCAGAACTGCGGTGGGTAACCGCATGCTTCCCCAGATTAGCTGGGCAGCCCAGAATGCCACTCCGCTTGACGTACTCCCAGACTCTTGGTGACTAAAACTAAAGATGCTCCCTTTGCTTAGAAATATGAACCCCTCACATGACGAGGGTCACCGAAAAGCATGGGCTCAAGCGCTAAACACCACCCTATGTAGGGATCATGCAGTTATCCACACAGATGCCTCCAACCGTCGACGGCAGCAATACGCCATCATCGTGGCTACCTCCCGAACTAACCTCCTTGCGTGTACCTCGCTTAGGACCCAAGAAATGACGGCAGCAGAAGAGGCAGCCATCACCTTGGCTCTCACTCAACCATGGGTTCGGAGAGTAATCACCGATTCCCAGCAAGCCTACTGGAATTACCAGTCGGGTTGGGTGTCCTGACCTGCAATGTGCGTGCTAAGAAACCACTCCCCAAACGGTTCCATTCAGCTCATCTGGACACCGCCTCACGCTTCAATGGAGGGCAACAAATACGCCCACCCAACAACCCTGCGCTTTTACCTCCCGTGCTATGGAGCTGCACGAGCACAGTCACCCGCTTGTCACGTCCAGGGAGATAATCCAGCATTATCGCCTTCTGAGATAGACCGTACCTTCGCCTTACCCTGACCTTTCCAGAGAACAACAAACTACCCTACGGCTCATACAATCCGGACTCTTACCACAGCCTACGCGTCTTCACGTAATGCATCCGAATCGCTACGACGCTGAATGTAAATTTTTCTCAGAAGAAGGAATACTCCGCCCCGTAATCGGGGTGTGCGACTTTAGCCCTGAGCACCCTCCTCTCTTTCCGTCAACTACCCAACAAGAGCAATGGGAGATGCTGCTGTCCAGGCCCTGTCTACCGTCCCAGGTTCAGCGGGTGGACAGAACACAGGCTGCGCGGACTGCATATGGGCCCCACAGAAGAAGGAATCACTCCCCAAGGCTGCACTCTGGGCCGTTCAGAAATCTGAACAGAAATATTTCTTCCTCCTCCTTCTCAGGCGCAAGTCTCGTCGCCTCCGTCCGCGGCGCAGAGACGGAGAAGTCAGATCGTCTAACACCGGGTTGGAGCTTACTTTGATTTTATCAAAAAAGTTTCCACTCTTGTGCTACACCAATACAACTCAACCGAACACCATTCATGCATCATACATTGATTTAACCTTACTAAGAATATCTCTTTGGAGTAATAAATGATGTGGTCAAGTGCATTTCACTTCTCTCTGGTTTTACTATTTGTAGAGCGATGTAATCGTTATGGGTGCCGTTTACAGCTTTGCTTTCCAACCACATTCACGGGGTGGATTGGCGCCATTTTTTTGAGGCGCTGCAAGGAGCCTCGAGATGTAGGCCCAGGATCTTGATGCTGGGGCTTGGAGTCATGGCCTGGCCGTCAAGGAGTATTTGAATGTATTCCTTGATTTGGCGTGAGGGCGGACGACAAGAAGCTGTGATTTTTTGCTTGAACACTGGACGCCACTGACTTTAGCACATTGGCATACTAGAAGTGAGATGCCATGCATTGGTGTGAGCTTCCTTTAATTTTTGTAACTCTGAGCACATGAGCAAGGTGCGAACAGGGCGCTAGACGAGCATGAGTGGTCGCGTGACGCGTTCACGTGGCATTCAGCGAGAACGCAGGGGGTAAACCCTTGGATGTGCTTGGTGAGTACACCAGCTGTCTTCCCCGCCTTCGTGTGGGCTCGTAGCTAAATCGGTAAGACATCGGGCTCTCGCTTTGTTAACCTATTAGTTCCAGGTTCGATTCCCGGTGCTGCCAGTAAATTCTTTTATTTGTTAGCTGGAGTTTTCTGGTGACACCAACGGTCGCGAAAGAACCCTTGGGGGGTAGAGGTAAAAAGCTTTGCTTAAAAAAAAAAAACCTGGTGGACAGCCCACGATCATTTTTTGCATGGGGATGCGACAACTCGCCTTAGTCGGCGCAGGTGCGTTACGATAGGAAAGGAGTGCGAGAAGGAGGGAAGGAGCCGCCAACTGCCGATGAGCGGCCGAGATAAATGTGCCGGCGGTATTTCTCTTTTACCTTGAGGAAAAGCCAACTTGGGGAAGGGGGGGGGGCACTCCTGCGTCATTTGCCGATCGATATAGCGGGTTTCGCTTGTATTTTTATTCGATATAGACGTAATTTTTGCTATATTTTTCACTGCAACTATACTGTTGCCGGTAGGAGTTCGACATACTGGATAAATCGATGCAAAGGGTTTCGGCTGTACAACTTTAGTTTGTTCTCTTTACATATGCAAAAGGTGTCAGCGCTCCGGTTTGGTTGCCCCATTTGGTGAAGAAAAGAGGGGATGACATCTACACGATACTGGTGAGAACAGTGAGCTTAATTTGCGAATTAGATGGCAACATTGGCAAGGGGTTCTTGGCTTGAGTTGCCCTCGGCATTAAAAATATTAGGGTGTACCCAATCTTAAACTAAAAGAAATGATCTACATGTAAGAGAGACCAACTGGGAAAAAATTGTTGCTCTTTAAAAAGGCTGGCTGACGTGTTTAGGCTTAACGTTTATGGTTACTTTGACCACAGGTAGCGAAATAGCCCTGACCCTGTACTTTTTTGCTTTCCTAAAGGTGAAGTGCACTCAAAATTTCGGTTTCTTGATAACCTCAATTTTGTAACTTACCATAAAGAGAAGCCTTAAGGGGAGCTCGAGACCCTGGGAAGAAACCAGTGTGTTTAAGATATCAGCCAGCAAAGTCAAGCTTTGGAAAGATCCACAGTGGGGTAGTTGCTAGTGCTTTTTAACATCTTGAAGAAGCACAGACTAGATACAGACATGAGAAGTCGAAAATGGACAGACAACAGCGCTTTGTAAATGGTTCGGCGCAACATGGTATTTACTGTGTAACTTGTCCTCATGTAATTTGTGAATACGTGACCTAAGCACCTATTCCTGAAAAAAAATTTACTTCCACAATATGTGCGCTCCGAAAACGATTTGCTGTGTTAGCTGCGTGCCATGGGATAAAGCTGGACATAGCAAAAGTGCGAGAAGAATGCAAATGCAATGGGTGAAGCAGGACATTTGCTAAATGGAACTGCCTGCTGTTATTCGTGAAAAAAGATGCAACGAATGTAGATGGAAGGGTCGGCGGTAGCTAAGCGTTTTTTCGGTCTCTTCGGTTATTTTGATCTTGTCATCAAGCGTGAGTGGCATTTGAAGAATTTGTTTGTTGTGCTCAGCCAGAAAAATAAAAATTGACCTTGTGGCTCTGAGCACCCTTCACCGATTGTGAACAAAAAAACGGGCACGAGCGGCTGCAGTCGCGATTGCTTGAGATAATGCCTTGAGCATACTGGGACAGTAAAGAAACGAGTAGAAAAAGAGTGGTGCCACAGAGAGACAAGCCGGGAGATAGCGCAATGTTAAAGGAAAGGCTGTGGCTAGCGTTCCGTCCAGGCGGAACGATATACAAGTGCTAAAGTTCCGTCCAGACGGAACAGAGCGCTGCGAGTTATCCTTCCCAGACGGAATACAACTGAGAGCTTAGCGTTCCGTCCAGACGGAGCCGGCGTGAAATTTGTACAGTTCCGTCCAGGCGAAAGTAAAACCGGCTGATTAGACCCGACCTTGAGTATTCATATTTGGTGTAGGGGTTGCGCCTCGGAACCGCAATAGGGGTGTCAGGTTGCGAGTCATGCATCACATGAAGCTAGCTGCGTGTACATGTGCGTTATACAACCGGTGTATTTAATGCGTAGGTTGTAAGGGCAGGTTGCTGCGACCCCAATGATTAATCATAAGAAGCGGGCCTTCGCATAACCGGGGGGTGTACTATAACTGAGCTTTCCCTGTAACTTATCATCGCAGGTATTTTAGTTTTCAGTCCACGTGGCATAGTAAAGATAGTCAGAGTAATAATTTATACATATTGATGGCTGTCCACATAAAGAAATTTTTTTACAGCAACTAAATTTCAGCATTATTTGTCTTTTTTTACAGGACCCAGATACTGCATACTCGCACCCGACTCTGCTGTACACGGGGAGCAGCCCACTCGGGTCCGACTCAGTTAAGGTGGTGTGCGAACATGTATCCGTTAACGTCTTTGACTTCACGTCACGAATCGCTCTTGTATGTGCCATGTACTGGGCATACAACTTGCAGTACGTGAAGTCTGCAAAGCAGACCTTTACAGTTTTGGAGGAACTGATGGTGGTGCGAAAGGGCGCATGCTTGAGCACCTTAGAGGGACCCAGAATAGCTTTGTGAAGGTGGCAATCAAATGCATTCAGGTGGTAGAACAGATAACGAGGGATTTTTGAGCCAAGTGTGAGCCTTATACGTTGTATGGATAATTTGTAAACAATTTTTGAAGGTCGCCTTTCTCAGCCGATGAGCGCGCCGCCGCAGCGAGCCGACCGCGGCTGACGTAACGCCGACCGTGGCTGACGCAACGGCGATCGTGGCTGACGCAACGGCGAGGCGCCGCCCTGATTCGGCCGATCATCGGTGGCCGGCAACGTCACTGCCGTTGGCTTCCGGGTGCTCTTCTTCCTTCCTGCGCGATCCCGAGGCAGAGGCGGGTCTGCAGCGATTGACGCGTGCCTAGGCGCAGGAATGTAGCTAGCGGAGAACGGAAGTCGAGCGTCGCGATGTCACATGGCTATTCCCAGTGTTTCCAGCTGCTTTGAAAGAAGCAGAGATGGAGGAGGAATCGATCGGCAAGGGGGGAGAGGTGCACTTAATTGCTTCTGGCGCAGCTAATACTGAATGTAGATCAATAATTCCAACGGCACTGCATCGATATATTGGTACTACGCGACAATAAAGGCCTTTTGTAACTTATACAACAGGCTTTTCTGGGTCCCTTTAATGCCGCCACAAAGGTAGTCACTACCTTGAGAGCTTGTGCAGGGGCAGTCAGGGGGGAATAAATACATTGCCCAGTGCCAGCAGATCAAGTGGTGGGTTTTGCAACATATAGCCTCCGAGTAAACTTTTGTGTTCTAAAATGAACAAAATATTCTCAGGAAAATTATAGCAATCATCAATGAATAATTCTTTAACACCCTTTTTTTAATGTTCATTTGCATTGCGTATGAGTGGTCAAAGTGGTCTTATCATAAGGCCGAGCCTCGCTGTATGCATGAAATATGAACGTGTTCAAGATTACAATTTTATTAAACAATAACACTCCCGAACTCTGTTTTGTGTATTTTATTGTCCTGTTTTCAATTGGCGAGTTGTATTGTTCTAGAATTTTTTCACTTCAGTTGTCTAAAGTGACATTTACAAATATTTTTTATAATGTGGTTTTAAGAAAATTTGTGTTTTCATATTCACTTACCATTTTGTTAAGTTGTTGAGCCAGCAGCTGATGGCTGATCACTGTTGTAGGGTTGTGTTTTGTATATGTGAGCTGAAGTGTTGCGTGTCCCGTTCAATGTTACAATTTGTTATTTGAGACACGAATGTTGTCTAAGGTGATAATTTTGAATCTTGTATTTTTCACGTTTCTTCTAGTCATGTATATGTTGTCTAAGACAAACTCGTGATTTTTATTTCTTGTAACATTTTTTCTATAAATGTGGTTTTAAGAAAATTTGTGTTTTCATATTCACTTATCATTTTGTTAAGTTATTGAGACAGCAGCTGATGGCTGATCACTGTTTTAGGGTTGTGTTTTGTATATGTGAACTCAGTGTTGCTTGTCCCGTTCAATGTAACAAGTTTTTGTTATGTGAGACACAAATGTTGTCTAAGGTGATAATTTTGAATCTTGTATTTCTCACGTTTCTTATAGTCGATTGTCTAAGACAAAAACTCGTGATTTTTATTTTGTATCAATTTTTTTCTAGTCATTGAGCCAATGCATAATTTAAAACGGTTGTAGGCTTTACTTCAATAAAATAGTTGTTTTGGTACTTTGCATTGATTTTTCTTGCAGGTATGCATGGCTGTCCTTATAGGGTCATAATAGTATCTGTATGGTATTTTTTTACCCTATCGACTCTGAAGGGATTCTGTTTGCTCGAGTCGGAAAATAGTCGACTGGACTTTTTCTTTGCAGATTTCAGTGTCGGTGACGGTGCTGCACAGTCCTGCATTCTCTATCTCAGGGGTCACGGGATTCCCTTTCAGCAGGTCAGGGCGACTTGGCTGGGGTCATGCAGTAGCCAAAGTAGGCAAGCGGGCTCTCTCTAGCCAAACGGAGAGTCTGTGTGACTAATTTTACTAGTCGCAAAGTAGTCATGAAGACTCTTCGTTTGAAAATTAGGAGTCGAGGTGACTTCCCTTACAGAGTCCTGCATAGCCTTTTTTGACTCGGTCTAACAGAGTCACAAGACTCTTTTCCAAACAGAGTCAAGACGACTCTCATTGCTGGGCCATAACGTAGTCAAGCAGACTCTTTTTGTTTACTATTTCGGAGTCACCGTGACTAATTTTCAGGAGTCCTGCAGACTCACTTTTGACTCTTCGTCACGACTCCCTCCCTAAGAGTCCCAGGACTCTGTTTGAGAGTCTGGTGACCCTCCTCATAAGAGTCCAAAGGTAGTCAATTCTGTAGCAAGCCAATGACTCTGTAAAATGAGTCAGTACTGACTACGTTTTTTCTTAGAGTGCAGAAAGTCAACTTTGCACAGTGGGTTTCACAAAACGATAATGATGATAAGCGAAGGCACGTCAAGCGCCTCAAGGAAAAACGCCTCCCGTGATCGGAATTGAACCACGCCCCTCCTGGGTCCCTCGCGTTTTGAAGCCGACGTCAATCCGACTGCGCCATCTTATTTTAACATTGACTTTGACTCAGCTTGCATGGGAGAAAGCTCCCCATTTGAACGACCTTTATCTTAAAAAAGGAGCTTTGATACTTTTAATTGCTGTCGCCGAAATCAAGTCAATGTTCATTTTTAATAATACAAAAGGTGTTATAGTGTCCGTTATGTTAGTCTGTTTTAGATGCGAAGCGGCTTATGGTTGCGTCTGTTCCCTCCTCCGTTGTGTGCGCGCCGTTGTGCGGCGTCCACACCCCCCACTGCGCATGCCTCGCCAGGCACCACTGATGATGATTGTGGCAGAATTCCCCTAGGGATAGGCCAACCAAAAAAAATTACGCCCACCTACCCTCGCGGGAACCCTGGTGTGGTGCGACGCTGAGGGGGGTTCAAGCGCAAGCGAAGAGCAACCGTCCAACGAAAGGCCGCCGGAGAGCGGCACACCGGTTATATGCGCAGCGCGCCCGAAGGAGAGGAGACCGCGTAGACAGACAGTACAGCACGTGCGCAGCACCGCGGGCAGCGCCGCTCACCGGCGGAGTGAGAGCGCGCTGGGCCGCACACCCGCAGATGTTGAGAGAGAGTGTTCGCTCTCACCTGGGCACGCGCCGGCGCCGGCGCCAGTGCGTCTGCCGCGGCTATGACGCAACACAATCCAACACAGTCCACTTTAATCCAATCCAATCCAAATCCGATCCAATCCAAGCCAAGCCAAGCCAAGCCAATCGAATCCAATCCAATGCCCCTCGCGAGAGAGTGTTCGCTATCGGAGAGGAGAGGGGTGAGCAGAGGAGAGTGCGGACGCCGACGACGACGACGGACGCACGCAGGAAGGACAGGGCCGCCGACAAGAGATGCTCTCAGCGTCGCATCTAAAATCCATTACGAGATAGCTTCGCGTTCAACCACCGTCGTCATCTTCCCGTACGGGAACCTCCTCCCGCAACGCCGTGATGAGTGCCACGGCCAACGTCGCCGGTAACGCCACCTGCAACGCCAGCGTCAATGCCAGTGTCAGCGCCACGGACAGCGCCGCGGAGAAGAGGGCTCGAGCCGCTGCCACGAAACTGCCGCGGCGACAGGTCGATCTTGAACTTCGGGCTCGCGAAGCCGAAAAGGAAACTTCAACATCCGCCAAGAAGCTGCTAGTGATGCAACGAGGGCTCGCGCAGCTGAAGCGGCACGTCAACGTCGCAAAGACGATCTTGAGCTCCGGGCTCGGGAAGTTGGAGGGCGCCGTAAACACCGTCAAGAAGCTACGGATGCAACGAAGTCTCGCGAAGCCGAATCGAAACATCAACGCCGAGCAACGGATCCCGAAGCGGCGCGGCAACGCGAGTCGGCGGCGAAGGCAGCCAGCCTCTTAAACTGCTGCGACCTAGAAACACCGGAGCCGAGGCGCCGTTCAAGCGCGATTTCCTCGACCGGTGCTTCGGGCAGATCTGCAGTTTGTGCGACCGTTCGTAGTCCCGGTAAGTGAAACGTTTGGTAGTTACCATGGAAACCTAACGGCAAATATAACGGTAGCTACGAACCTCAACTTAACGGAAACGACGAACTGAAAACTAATGGGAACTTGAGTAGACCCCATGGCTGCTTTGCATACTACTCAAGGTTCCCCTACGGGAAGATGGTGATTTTTAAATGCAGAGCATTTCAGTAACTCACGATGTCACCCGCGTTGGCGTCCGTAGTCCGCGTCCGCATC
Organism: Haemaphysalis longicornis; assembly: GCF_048455015.1. Taxonomy (NCBI): domain Eukaryota; kingdom Metazoa; phylum Arthropoda; class Arachnida; order Ixodida; family Ixodidae; genus Haemaphysalis; species Haemaphysalis longicornis. Next base: position 175,088,876 of record NW_027526203.1, read on the forward strand.
GCTCCCCCTACACTATATAAATACTTGCCGGCGCCAGGTTTCGATCCTACGACTCTGCGGGCGGAACGCAAGGTGCACGGTACTCTACCAACTGAGCCACAAAGCCGACACAGAACGGAAGGTTACGAACGTGCCTTATATCCTTGACTCATTCAACCGTCGGCCAGAGGTGCGCCCTCTCCCCCGCGTCCTCCTCGCCTTCTCTCCTCGCCGCGCCAGCTGCGCTCTCCGCCGCTCACCCCCTCTCCTTTCCGATAGCGAACACTCTCTCGCGAGGGGCATTGCATTGGATTCGATTGGATTGGCTTGGCTTGGATTGGATTGGATGGGATGGGATGGGATGGGATGGGATGGGATGGGATTGGATTGGATTGGATTGGATTGGATTTGGATTGGATTTGATTGAAGTGGATTGTGTTGCGTCATAGCCACGGCAGACGCACTGGCGCCGGCGCATTCCCTCACCGTTATGCGCGCTATAAAACGCGGTGCCTGCGCCGCTCCGCTCCATCGTTCCAGCGCCGTTCCTCCGCTGTCCAACGCTGCAACGTGAACCCCTTATGCGTCGCATCTACACAGGGGTTCCCGCGAGGGGAGCTGGGAGTTTTTTCTCAAGTAAGCCTCATGTAAGCCTCTTGCTGAAAAATATCGACATCTATCAAGCATGTCATATTTTGAAAAGTTTTGCCTAGATTTACTTCTTGTTCAAACATGATATCAACTTTTGGCCGCGCCTTACAATCGTGTGAAATACAGACAGACAGACAGACAGTCTCCTTTTGCCACGCCCCGTGGACATAACTACATGTATGTATATGCGTCCGAAATAAATTGAAACTGAATTGAATTGAAATCTTCGCGTTTAGGCAGCCCAACGCAGATAATCGTCTTTGATAGAAGCTAAACAAGTGGAGGTTCGAGCAATCAGCCTTAAATTCTCGAGCAAGGATTTTGTATGGACCCCACGCGAGTCGACGCTCACGAATCTTTTGTCCGCACGTTTGAGTCGACTTAGCCCCCCCCCCCTCCCTTCCCCCTCTAAGAAAAAAAAAACCCGCAAAACTGAGACAACGCAGCCCCACTGTGTAAAAGACCACAAAGACATTACAAAGTATGACGTCGGGTGTACATCGTGCACGAACATAACGTCATGCTGTGATAACTGCCGGCCTATTGATTGTTCCCTAAAACTTCGAATGGAAATGAGTAGGACACACACACACACACACACACGCACACACACGCACACAAGCACGCACGCATGCGCACACATACACACGCACACAAGCACGCACGCATGCGCACACATACACATGCACACACACGCGCGCGCGCACACACGCACGCACACACGCAAACTTTAGCCTCTTCTGGTAGGGTGAGTATTTATCGCAAAAACACTGCAAGGGCTCTTGCCTCTTCCCCTGTTTTACGTTCCTTACAAAATTCAAATACTTGTCACACTAGAAATATTGCGCGGTTGCCCTGAAGGAACGCCTTTATATGCTGACGCATCGGAAAACTTATGCGTGTTGCTCCGCCGATTACGCCGGCGGAGCGCCCCGCAGAACAGCGTCACGCAGAAGAAACTAGGCTAACTTCTTACAACGCTGCCGTAGAAAAATCGAGCGTTTTCAAACATTTTACGCTGGACAAAAAGCATCATAATTTGTGTGGGTGGGCTACTCTAAACGTGAAGGATTACCGCCTTCGCGAAAGCTGAAGAGCACTTACGCATTCTATTTAAAGATGTCAAGCGTACGTTCATGTCGACCGAACAGACTCGAAGGGTACAGATTTTTTGTTGTGGTTATTTTGCTGGAAGTTGTTGATTGCTTCACCAACAATATTTGGGTGTATACCGCACTGCATTCTAAATCATTCATTAGCTTTATTTCCTTGTACAAGACTGTCGCGATATGCTCAGACTAGTACGCAAACCCGTCATTACGCACCGCCAATACCCGTCTTACCACTTCAAAAAAAATTATTTTTCGCCTAATGGTACCGCGTTTAAAATTTTCAGTCAACCTTGGTACATATACGCAGTAAAAGCATTTTGCCTCATCGTTATTGCGAATGTAGACATAGGAAGCTTTCGTCGCCACGGGGAGACACGTTTCCAACTGGTTCGTTTTCGTTGTAGGGTCCAGTGCCTGAAATCAAAAACCTTATTACAATAAGGAACAGCCAGAGCCAATGCCCCGCCTCTAAGTCTACTGAATCGTAACTATCGGGTGTTGATATAACTCCAAATGGCATTATCATGTTCGTCCACCTATATGGGGGGATCGCTTTTTTTCAATGAAGCCCCCCCCCCCCCTCCTCCTTCATTAAAAACAATGTTAAAGTGTTATTAGGCCTGAAATTATCGTGCGCACCGCTGCAGCTTGTGATGGCGCACTTATAGGAGGATTCCCGAAGCCCGATGTCGCAGGGAAAGGCAATTTGTTTAATACTTTTCTTCATGAGATAGGAAGCTCCAGGTCCCGGGACGAGGCAGCACGGTCGGCACACGGTCTCCTGGAATGAGGGACCACTCCCACATCACCAGGCTCAAAAAAAGAGGGGTTTACAGCCACAACAACCAGGCAAATGGCGGAAGGTACAGAGAGGGATTGTTGGGGTTAGGTGATCCTCAGAGCTAATTTCCGTTGATGATTAAGAAAAAGTGGGGGAAGGGGGGGGAGGGGACATAGTTGAAACTTTACGGTGACCGGTAAAAGTAGTAGGCAGGATCGTAAATTCCGAGGGGCAAAGGGAATGCTGTAATGAGCAATAAAGAGGTATGCCCCGCTAAGGGAAGGCGGTGTTTTAATATACCAGAAGATAAATGAATGATAACAAGGTTATTCGGCAGCACAACATTAGTTTCTTAGCGCGGCCATGAAGGACGCATAACGTGATATCGTATCGGGGAGCCCTTCTACCGTATTCGACGCAACAGCGCTTAATGGAACTTACCCACTTTGGGGTGATGTAATAAAAATGCGCATGTAAGGACGGGACAAGCGAAGGGGGACAACACACAGTGCATAATAACAAACTGGATCTATTTCCACGCGCATATATACTCCATCCATCGGTACATGGGAACAAACAGAAAAACTCAAAGAAAAAGAAAAAGAAAGACAACAAAGTAGCAAAAAAAACGACAAAACACATATTCACTTTGCGCGCAAGCAGCCACAGACCGGTCAATTGTCATCCAGAAATGCGATAACACAAATATATCGATGCAATGATAATGCACTCGTCACCCGCACGTGCAATTTCCCTTGCCTCTATAATTTCCCGGGTGAGGAGTTCATGGCTCCTAGCAAGCACCTCCGTTTTCTTTAAAAAAGGGAAACATCCGCAATTACGGCAATGTATGCCAAGATGCCTAGAAGAATTGATGACATTGTTCCTGTGCTCCAGAAGCCTATCATACATCGGCCGGTCTGGCCGATGCACACTTTTTTGCACTTCAAAGGAATCTTATAAACCACTCCTTCTGTACAGGCAACGAACCTGTTCTGGTGTTTTGGTTTGCACCCCCTTCGCTCTTTTTTTGCTCCGCTGACCTGCCGACAGAGCTTGGACAGTTGATTAGGCGCGGAGAATGCAACATCGGCCTCTACGCGCTTGGCGATGCGTTTCAAGTTTTGGCTGAGCCGGTGAATATACGGGGTCACTGCAACTTTTTGGTCGCGAGTGGAATACACCGCACCTAAACCTCGCGCTGACAGCTTATCCTCGTTGAGCACTTTTTCGGCAACCGATACAACAAGTTGTGAAGGGTATCCAGACTTGGGCAACCACTCCGCCGGCTGCGTGAGGCTTGCTGTCATCGAGTGCGGGCAGGATTTCGCCAAGACATTCTTAACGCATAGGGAGGCAATGGCCCTCTTGACAAGCTTTGAGTGGGCGGACTCAAACTGAATGAGCGGTTTGTTCGCCCTGGGGGCGTAAGCCCAACAAACGTGATTGTTGGATAGTGAAGGTTTAGGTCTAAAAATCTGATGTGGGCCTCGTGGGTTAGCTCGCTAGTAAAAACTAATGGTTTGAGGTGCTCAGTAAAAAGCGCTATGGCCTGCTCAGCGGGGGCTCCGAAGTCGTAGGGAGGACAGTCTAATATTAACAGATAATCATCCTCGTAACGGAAAACTTTCAGCACCCTCCTTTTATCAAGAGAATCGGGAATTTTTCTATCCAGGTGTGCAAGGTATATAAATCACTTAGCACAGGCGCAATGCAAGAGCCGATTCATACGCCGTTCTTCTGAATTAATGTTTGTTCGTCAAAACACACATAGGTGGACTTTACGTCCATGGACAGCAGCTCTAGAAACCCACCAGCAGTCGTTCCTGCGTTATTGAATAAGGTAACGCCAAGTTTGTCAATACATTCTCGAACGCAGGGGAGCACAGCGTCATGTGGTAGGGAGTAATAAAGGCCCTTTATGTCGATAGGGCAAACAAAAAAGCTCCTGTGCGAGTTTTGCTTCAGATAGTAAGTAATGGGGTTAGAATTGCTAACCAGGAACGGGTCGTCGACATTTAAGATGGCCATCTTATCCTGTAGGTACTTGGCAATCCGTTTTTGCCAAGTTCCGATTTCAGAAACGATCGCCCTTAAAGGCCAGTCCACTTCGTGCGTCTTAACCAAGGAGGTTGTATAGAACTTCTGGAGTGGAGATGGTGCTCGAAAACTGACGCCGACGGCCGCCATCTTGCCGTGGGTAGAAAACTCGTTCCGCGGTAGCAGACGCATTGCATTCGTCGCATAATGTACTTGCTTTTGCGGCGGGTTACGTTATATTTTTGCTTCCGTTCTTTTTTTATTTTCTTTTGTTTTGTTTTGCAAGTTGATTCTCTCATGCGGCTACCTTCAAGCGCACCGAGCTTTTCTTGCGCGCGTTCATTTCGCCGCATGTGGTTTCGGTTATGCTCCCCTCTCCGTGTTTCTAGTTAAGCGCTTCGCAAGTCGCCCGTGCGTGCGCCGGGGGCGCACACATCTGGTAATTATTTACATTCTTGGGCGCTAACAACTAAAATAAACAGTAGACACAATGACATTTTTTTCTGCCCCATGTGTCGTTCTTCCGAGTTCTCTCTTGCCAAAGAGCAGAACTCGTGTTCGTTCGATCCTCGTTCGCGGATGGATGCTCCAAAGGTGCAGAAAGCAGAAATAGTCTGCTCGTGCGTCGCGTTCGGCTGCGCTAATCGCGCGAAGAAAGCGTTGGGGATCTCCTTTCATCTGTAAGTACCGAGGGTATCTGTTTGTTTTGGGTTTCGAGGGCATTACTAGTATTATAACGTTATGAGTGCACATCTGCCCGCCGTTTGTGCGTGATGTAAAGGGAAAATTTGCCGTAGCACCTGCCGTCCGCTTACTGAGCATACCGTACGCGCTTGTTTACGCAGATATGCGAATGTTTTCGCTCGTAGTTGTGGTGGTCCTGTAGTCGCTTGGCTGCGCGAAATCACATGTTTGTAAATATGTGGGGCGCAAATTGTATTTCCGCACTAATTTAAATGCAGAGTATTGCTAAGGCAGTTACCGTCAAAAATCAAGGCACTCTTGTTTAATATATTCCATTTGCATCCGCCCCTCGTTAAATACTCTGACGTTTCTCGTTAGCGCTGTTTCGTAGAAGTCTTTCATGCACCGCAATGCTCTTCCGCGTTCTTCGTCCACATCATTTTCTTATCAATAGCACGCTGCTCGCGTCCGAACTTCCGCGGTCAACGAGGTTGTGAATGTGATTGAGTAACCTCCTGCGAGTAGTTTTCTTATCAATAGCACGCTACTATCCTGCCAACGTGCGCGGTTAATGTAGTCGTGCATCCAATTAAGTAACCATCTGGATTTGAAAAATAAAGTCAATGCGAGTCCCACGCCTTCTGTAAAGTGCACGCGGAATAAAAAAACCTGCTTTAATGCGCTTCAGTGTGTGCCAAATCCATTTCGCAAAATACGATTGAAAAGCTGGAAATAGACCCGCCGCATTGGTTCAGTGGCTAATGCACTGCGCTGCTCATCCCTAGAACGCGGGTTCGATTCCCTGCCGCGGCAGCCGCTTTTCTTGTGAAGGCGAAAAGCGAAAACTACTGTGTGAACGAGATTTCGGTGCACGTTAAAGATTCCCCAGGTGGTCAAAATTAATCCGAAGCCTTCCACTACGGCGCGCCTCATCGCCTGCGTTGCGTCAGCGCGTTAAACCCCACAATGAATGAATGAATCAATCAATCAATCAAAAGCTCGTGCTTAATTTGGTCTTCTTCGGCAAGGGCAAAACTGGACATGTTGTTTAAACCAGAAAACGTGCATTTGCACTACATATAAAGATTGCAATATCCTGGTGGATATGATTCTTGCAGTACTGCTTAAAAACCATTCGAACCGCTACTGCATTATTTATTAATCATTAATGAATAAGCATTCATTAATCCTAGCAACGCCGCTAAAAGAAACAAGCGTCAAATAATCGCGCTTTCGCGTGTCCCGCACTTCCAGCGTGAAATCACGGCTAATAGTAACCTTATAACGCGGAATATCTTGCCATGGCGCGCAACATGAGGTAATTTTAATGTTAAGGGGGCTATAACGAATAAACGTTTATTGAAATAAATTCAGGGGTGGTGCCTTTAGCATAGCGCTGAGCATTTTCCCGCATCGACAGCTCTGTTGACGTAAGATATACACAGGCGAACTCGCTGCTTGAACCATATCTTACGTCGAAACCTTACGCGTAAGGCAAAATTCAGTCTGCCCTCAAATATCGTAATCGATAAACTAGCTTACCATCGTTTTCTCCCTTGTAAAGCCAAAAAAAACGCGACCGCACTTCAGCGTCCCTGCCGGCGCAGCGCCTTTTCTTCCCACGGCAATATGGCCGCCGACCGGTTCGCCCGGCTTCACCTCCCCGCGTTGCCCGCTATGGGCGGCCCCCACTCCAGAAGTTTTATACAACCTCCTTGGTCTTAACGCTAAAAAACACATCGAGGTTTAGCTTCTTAACCTTTTCCAAGGAACGCGCCAGTTTTTCCAGCCCAATCGAATTGCATAGCTTCCACGCTTCGCATTTTACCTAAAAAAGGGCAACATTTCCACGGCGCTCAAACACCGAAATCAGCGCTTCAGCACCTTTAGCTCGATACAACTCTTTTGGCAAGACCGCAAAACCACCTTCTTTGTCGGCGGGCAAAAGAGAATAACAATTATTCTTAAGGAAGGCCCTTGTCCGACTCACGGCGAGATTCATGCCAGAGGGTTTACATTGCCTTAAAACGTCTAACCCCTCTGACCCGCATCTGTCTTTCTCAGAGTCCTGGCTAACGCTAGCAACATGCCTAACCAAGGACAGAAGTTCAGGCTTGGACTTACGAGAGGCGAAAGCGAACTTTGGAGCGAGCCTGAGGACACTTGTTCTCGGGTAAGTTAACGTCACCCAAAACGTGCACAGTATCCTTTGTAGCTGGACATCTTGCAGAGACGGATGACCTGAGATGCGGAAGGTGCTGCTGCCAGTAGGAGTCCGTGAAGCTGTCGGCAATCTTTGAGTACTGTACCCAGAGGTTTCCGACAGTTCATGGCGAAGCACCAGAGTGAAGGTGAAGGCGCAAACAGTCACTAAACATGGGCACTTTATGTTGCCACTCCGCACGAAGAATCTTGCAGATCCGAAGTCCATGCCCGCGTAAAGGCGGGAATCCACTTAACCATGCCAGTAGCTCAACCATGCCAACTAGCCTCTCAGATCGCTTTGATGGACCACTTTGGGGGATTTGCCAAGATCGATGCCAGCTGGGGGAGGGCGTATGCTGATCCCGCGTCTGGCGAAATTGTCAGGGCGAGGGCGGCGCGCACTGCTGGGGCGCCATCTCTCTCACTGCCCCTCTCCCCCTCACTCTTTCTGCAGACTCTACTACTCCGTGCGTATCCCATCCGTGCCATTTGTGCGGCTGGTTCAAACACGATTTGCAACAAAATGGTCGCCGGCGGCCGGGACGCACTGCGGGATAACAGCCCACTAGCGCGCGCCGCCCGGTGCCTTCGCTGACCACGGGATCACTTCCCGAGACGCAGCAGATATGCGCCGTGACCGATTTTGATTGATTGATTGATTGATTGATTGATTGATTGATTGATTGATTGATTGATTGATTGATTGATTGATTGATTGATTGATTGATTGATTGATTGATTGATTGATTGATTGATTGATTGATTGATTGATTGATTGATTGTGAGGTTGAACATGCCGACGCTTCCCAGGTGATGAGGCGCGCCGTACTGGAGGGCTCCAGAATAATTTTGACCACCTGGGGATCGTTAACGTACGCCGAGATCTCGAACCCGCGGGTGTTTTCGCTTTTCGCCTCTACGTGCCGTGACCGTGAGGACTGCAGTTCGTACTGCACACATATTTCGCTTTAGGAAGTATAGTAATCGTCAGTCTACTTTTGTTGTTGTTGCTGCTGCTGCATGTGCTGCTGCTTTTCAATTGCGGATAATTTTTCACGCCAGAAAACACAGTGTGACAATAAATTTGGCTTTCGAGAACTCATCTATTCATCGTCACTCTTCGAAGCACCATTTGCACGAAAGTGCTTCATGATAGTACAAACGCTAGAACAGACCACTTCACAATTGGAATAACATTGCTCAACACATTTTGCGCTTCCCAGTCTTGTAAAAGCAAAATATTTTTTATTGTCGATATGTCCACTTCCCTAAATTCTGCGTGAATGACGTCTCTACAACCTCCTTGATCCTCGTTTTCACTAGAAGGCGACAGAAAAGCCAGCGGATACCACACGCATGAGCTCTGGATCGTTCTGCTATTTCGCACTGCCGAGCGGTTGCTGGACGCACAACACGGCGTCAGCCTGGCGGCACATGAACCTTGTCACATACGAGGAAAAGACCTCCTTCGGTATAGCAATACCTGGCACATCATACATGACCAGTATTGGCGTTCAGAGGCGCTTTTTCGTGCAGTGGCCGCTGTTGATACAGTACAGCCTACTTCTAGCGAATCCTGTTTTAACGAAATACCGGCTATAAAGCACAAATATTCGTTTCCCGTTACCATTGTTACGCATCTGTTTTATGTTCAGATATTCAGACCATTCCCCGATGTGCTCGTTATAAACGGTCTCGCACTTGTGCTCACACTTGTGGGTGGACGACCGTTATCACCGCGCGTAGTTTTGCGCAAAAAAAAACGTCACATGCACAGTGCGAGTTAAAAGGGCAGTTAACGAAGCTTCTGCTGGATGTCGATACAATTCCACACTTACCACGATTGCACCATTTTCGTGTGACTCACGAGGCTCACTCCAAAAGATCACAACCAGAAACATTTGGTTAAAAAGTGGTTGTTGTTTTGCGGTTTTCTTTCTTCAATAGTGGGCAATGATGGATGCGAAGAGGAGACGAGAACATGACAATGGCGATATTGACTTTGGAATAAGAACAGTATTTACAAGTAATAGTGCATAAAAGGTAATTCACAAGTTGCGGAACCGGACATTACAACGGTTACAAGGCCGACCTACAATTCCGTATGCGCATTGTGAGGAAGCTCATCGATCTGCTTTAGAAGCTACGAACCTACGACCCAGTTTGTAGTTGCAATTACGGTATGTCAATTTACCACCTTCAAGAACAATGCGTGTATTGCTGCCGACGTCACTGCTTGGCTTCGCCCTACGGGGTGTCAACTCTTGCCCCACCCATCAACTTCCCAGCGTGGCCTCATCCCCCCTACCAACTGCAAAGGTGAAAGGCGGCAGGAAAAAAGGGACCTCGCTAGGAGGAATTTTTTGCACATGGGAAAGTCGTCGTTGCTCCATGATGATGCGCGACCGTTGGAAGCGATCACTTTACCCAAGGCGCACTTTAGACGGTCACAAAAAAAACGAAGTGGTAGGGGGCCTGACCACGTACACGCGCAGGCGCGTCTCATACCACAGCCCAATACCACTAATGGGTTACGGCAAAAAAAAGGTAGGAGCAGTTTTTCTTGCGGGGGCCCAAAAAGAAAAGTTACTCAGCAGCCTTGCACGGGTTGGCGTAGCTGATGCTTCAAAAACAGTGACCTCTGAACAGCCTATTATTTTGGACAGCCCATCATGATTCTACTATATCATCATTCTTTACCCACGGGCGCAGCAATGTCAGCACCATAGCTGAAAGCTGATATATTGAATAAGTTTATTTACATAAACAAACATCTAATTCTTCATGCCTGGATTAGTCGGCATAGGAACAGGAAGCCTCCGAGGCGTCTCGCAGTAAGAAGTGCAATACTTGCACTGTGCGGCGGCGCATGCACGGCGTTGAATCACGGAGTAAATTAATTATATGATGCTTGAAACGAGTTCATTTGTTTAAGAGATCAGCGCGATCAGTGACGTCGTCATAAATTATGGGCCTATAGTTGCATAGCCCTATACGGAGAAGAAGGTGGACGAAGGAGGAAGGAGGAGGCGGTGCCGTCGCGTTGAGGTGTTCTCGTGCTGAAGTGTCCGTACCAGGAACAAAATTTTCGCATCTCTGGGGCGTTAAAAAGAAAGACAAATAGCTGTATGTCTTCCAGTCCGCGCAGTCAGCCTCAGCTTCTCGAGCGACGATTACTTTTCGACCCACACCCGAATGTCTTCGCAGTGCATATTTCGCTCTTGAAAGCAACAGGCGGCGTGCTTCGCTCTGCCTAAAGGAAACAGACCTGATTTGAGAAAGCGCGCGCCCAGGCTGCAAGACAACACAATAACAAAATGGCATGAAGCGTGACTTTCTTGGGCTGTTGATCAAAAAGGACATGTGATGCTTGGAACGACCAGCACAACGACTGATTCCACTAAACTAATAACCGAATTGTTAGGCGCTAAGCCCGCTTGGATTCGCTGACATGCAAGTGCTATAAAAAAGGCGCTTTGCTCTTTTGTCCGAAGTGACCTGCGTAACGCGCACGTATTAGCGCCTTTGCGGTCTGCCGAAACAAAAGCCCAATTGCCCTATATATACATAACATTAAGGGAGGAAAACGCGTAATGCATGACATTATGGCAACATGGCGTAGAAATACTGTAAGAAATTGCCGCGTATGTGCTCATTTCGCTGAAAATGTCGACGAGAGACGATAGTCGACTGGCGCCCCCGCAAAGTAAATGCTCCCTTGGCTTTCCCGCTCACCTCTCATGCTGTTCCTCTCCCTTCGCGGTCCTCCCAAGGTAAAGACGCTGGAGGTTTGATCAAGTCAATTTAATTTTACCGCGTTCCACTGCTCCAGGGTGGGTGCTAATACTATAACGTTTACAGAACCCCGTTGGCCGAGTCCACGTGCGTTCCAAGCGTAATGTGGAACTTATCTAGTGGAACCTTTCGTTACTGTTTCCGTTTGATTTCTTAAAATGCCCCTAGGAGCTATAGTGGCGCGGGCGAGAGCAGGCGAAGCAGTGAATTTTTTGTGCAGTGGATGTAGTATTTCATTTGTTATCGCAAAAATCAAGCATCCTGATTTTTTTAATAAAGGAACAGTGCAATTATCACTTATGCATTGATTATCTGCCTCATATTTGCGTAAGGTTTTGTTCTTATTGAACATAGACTGTCCCCAATTCTCCTCCCTCTCTCCTGTTTCTTCACTCTCTTCCTATACTTTAAAACCCCCACTCCCCTTCCCTGGACTGGGTTGTATGAGGGTGAACTCTCCGTTGAGTTGAAAAATATCCCCAGATCTTTTCCCTTCCCTCCTTTCTAAATAAACCACCACCGCCACCACCCGCGTCGTTGTCTTCGTCGTCACCATCATCATCACGCTGGGTGTCATCGGGGAGTGTCGGCTCGGGCTTTCGTGCCGCGTGGGCCAATCAGGACATTCTAGGTTGGCACCGCGCTGATTCACTGTGACCGCGGCCTCAGGAGTATACACGTCAGCTAATCCTGGTGTGCTGACGGCCGACTGAGGGCGGCATTCGCCACGTGATATCTTGACTATGAATCGGAAGTCCTTGAGGATTAATTTATTTTCCAGAAAAGAAAGCGTAAAATTAAAGACCACGATTAAAAAAACCCGAATTACCTAGTATTGTCGATTCATTAGCGATTCAAGCGACCTGTAGCAGAAAGATAAGCTTGAATACTATTACAAATATTTCCTTTCGTATAACCCCAGTTTGTTGCCCCGAAAGAAAAGAAAAGTGGGATGTAATAAAGGGTCCCATAGGCCCAATGCTCTCCCGCTCTTTCAAATGCCCTGTCTAGCTGCCAAGCAGCGACGGTAGTGGAGAAAAAAAACTATTGCTACGAAGGAGCTTGCCAACTCTTTTACGTCTTCGCCGTCCCCATCATCATCACAGTGCTTGCCACCGCTGCGGGGAGGCTCGTGCTTTCGTGCCGCGTGGCCCAATCAGGATGTTCCAGGTTGGCACCACGCTGATTAACATTGGCCGCCGCTCGAGAACACACACGTCATCTACCCTTGTGACATGATGACCGATTGAGGGCCGCATTCGCTTCGCGGTTTCCCAACCGTGCAGCGGAAGTCCTTCGAAACGATTCTGCTTCAGCGTTTCCCAGTCACGACGGATGCTTCTGATCGCACACTTGACGGGGCGCTGGCCCGGCGGAAGGTTCAACGCTGCCAGGACGAGGACATGCGTATCAGCGTCACCCGTGGACTGCCGTGGCTTCTCGGAGCCCGTTCCCTTCCAGCCCCCGGGCCTCAACTCGGGTCATCACGAGGGGGTAAGTCTTTGTAATAGACCTCCCCGAGATTAAAACTGCGACGACTCAAAGTAGAGAACATTCCTTTCCCTATGCGCTCAAGGCTTCCAGTTTGTGCCGCAGCGCCTTTTTTCGCACATAGGACGAGAGTGAGAGGCCGGGGTTTTTAAAGGCGAAGAGCCTGAGGACAATGCATGTTATACTGAGTGGTAGTTTGCCCAAGTGAGTCTTGAACTAATTAGGAAGTGCAACTACGAGACAGGTTGTACGAAAGACGTCACATAGTTATCTTTTTAGATCCTATGTTATATGTACCAGAGTCCCGTAATCGAAGCACTTATTTCCGCTTCTGCCATTACATCCCTGCCTTGAAAAAAGTCCAAGTTGTTTTCGTCCCTTTTCTTCGTAGAGAATTGGGTCAACAGTTTAAGAAACACGGAATTTTTTTTATGGACGTCAGAGTCTTCCCGAAAGGCTTTCGCTACATCGGCGCAAGCGAGCGGTGCTATCACCTACAGTTACGGACAGGGGATGTTGATGGTTCAGGTCGAATGGACATACTGCACATTGCCGAAAAGCTCTTCTCTATTATGCCGAAATGACAACCACATGAAACCAAGTGTACCCGGGGGGGGGGGGGGTTCGTGAACGCGGGTTCGCACAACTTAGACATTTTTTGGATCCTATATTTTCTGAACCTCATAACGCTCGTTCTTGAAACGTGGAGATTTAAGGCTCTCCCTTAAGAAGTTACCATGTGGGAGACAACGCAAGACATGAAATTTTGATTTTAGAATCATCTTACCCGCCGCGCTGGCTCAGTGGCTAGTGCGTTGTGTTGTTGGGCCAAAGCACGGAGGTTCTGTCCCAGCCGCGGTGGCGGCTTTTCTGATTGGAGGCGAAAAGCGAAAACGCCCGAGGGCCGAGACTTTGTCGAGCGTTAAAGACCCCCAGGTGGTTAAAATTAATCCGGAGGCCTCCACTACAGCGCTCCTCATAGCCTAGGTGCAGCTTTGGCGCGTTAAACCTCACAATCATTCAGATCAAATCATTTTAAGATCCTCTCGGGCATGCCCTCATGCCTTCCAACCCTTGGCGAGGGTAACTTCCCCTGTACTAATAACTCGCAAGTTACAGCTGCAAAATCCACCGGCGCTGCACGCATACAATCCTAATGATACGTTCTCCAAAGGGGCATTTCGTTCCTAGAATATAGTAAACATATATAGAAAGATCTAAGATCAAAATGCAGTCAAGTGCCTAATAATAAGCGTGCCGCGGGCAGGGCCCCCAAACAAGCTTCGCCAGGGCGCAGTGTCAACGCATTTTCGCTAAGATTGCTTCATCTGGGTTAGGCCGGGTTCAGACTGTTGCCGCAACAGTCGTAATAATTTCAAATAATGACGTCATTTAACGTCTTAGCCAACCGAACTGCATGACATGCCCTTTTGTTACGTCCATAGATTACGATATGGCTTTTGCGTCGGTAGTCTTGAACAGAACCCTACGCGTACGTATACAAAGCCAGACACCCGCCGCGGTGGCTCATTGGCTAAGGCGTTGCGCTGCTGAACTCGAGGTCGGGGGTTCGATTCCCGGCCGCGGCGTCCGCTTTTCTGATGGAGCCGAAAAGCGAAAACGCCCGTGTGTACGAGGTTTCGGCCCACGTGAAAGATCCCCAGGTGGTCAAAACTAATCCGGAGCGTTCCACTACGGCGCGCCTCATCGCCTGCGTTGCGTCGGCGAGTTAAACCCTACAATCAATCAATCCATTAGAAAGCGAGACAAAATTACTCGTACGAATGTTCTACATAAGAAATTGCTCAAATGTAGCACTTCTAAACCTAGCTATCACAAGCGCAAGCAGACACTGTGCAGACAGTGTTTAGGGAAGGTTTAGGCGTTTCGCTTAAACTTCAAATGAAGGTCGCATTTTGGGGTCTATTTTGTTTGGCACCAGGAAAAAAGACAGAACTTACCTCTTTATTCTGAAAAGAAATAAGAACGATTTCCGCCTATGGGAAAATGGTGGCCGATTTGCACGTGCGAGCCAGTGCAAGCTGATCTTGGAACGTCGGCGCCATCTGGGGTATGAAGAGCGAAACTGAGGATGGGGATTCGCGGCAGGAAGGAGCCAAATGAAGCAGCCGACGACCAGAAAATCTCTTTCGTCCCTAGTTTACGACGATCACAAATAGTTGCAGAACAGCTGATACCGATCATAATAAAGTATTCCCACGGCTCATCATTGCGAATAAACGTCGGATTTGTGTCCTCATCGGCTTCACCATTTTCTTATCGTCTGCTACCCCATTTGGCTCCTTCCTGCTGTGGAAGGAGCGTGAATCCGCATCGTCCGTTTCACTCTGCATACTAAAGGTGGCAGTAGTCGCTTCAAGATCATTGGCACGCGCGTCCAAATCGGCTGCCATTTTCTAATAGGCGAAAATTGTTTGTATTTATTTTCAGAATAAACAAGCAAGAACCGTCGTCCTTCCCAGTGTCAAACAAAATAGACTGCAAATTGCGACCTTCGTGCGAAGTTTGAGTGTTAACCGAGCAGCGGTTCGCTCAGGAAAAAAATTCAGTGCCCCAATTATCGTCGTTACACCCTCTGCAGCAGAACCTCGTTATAAGGAAATAGTATCCGGACAGCAAATTAGTTCGTTATAACCGATATTCGTTGCAATGGCTATAACGAGTCGACAATCTGGCTCGCGCAAAAACCATTGATACAGAAATGCATTTTTAAGGCTTCGAACCCACTATATACAAGGTAACCCTTACCTCTCTCCTTGTTGCATTTCAATTGATTGATTGATTGATTTGATTGATTTGATTGATTGATTGATTGATTGATTGATTGATTGATTGATTGATTGATTGATTGATTGATTGATTGATTGATTGATTGATTGATTGATTGATTGATTGATTGATTGATTGATTGATTGATTGATTGATTGATTGTGGGGTTTAAAGCGACCACGCAGCGCAGGGGATGAGGCGCGCCGTAGTAGAGGGCTCCGGATTACTTTTGACCACCTGGGTATCTTTAACGTGCGCCGAAATCTCGTACATACCGGCGTTTTTGCTTTTCGCCTCCGTCATAAAAGCAGCCGCCGCGGCCGGTAATCGAACCCGTGTTCTCGCGCTCAGGAGCACAACGCCTTAGCCAGTGGGCAACCGACACGGGTCGTTGCATTTCAAGATCATTGAACCGGACCATGAGCAAGTGAAATTTAAAAAAAAAAGTTCACTTTACAAGGCAGGCCTGCATCCTTACTTATTTGATGAAGAATGCGATCTTCGTCTTGTGGCTACTCACAGCACTGAGCAGGATTAAGTTTTTTACAGCGTACGCGAACAAAAGGGCCTTTATTTTCTGTAGTTTCGGGCTAGGGGGTGTTTTTCCAAGTAGCTTCTCAGCCCCCTAGTGAAATATTTCTTCGTTATATCCGATATCCCGGACGGCTCTCGCGGTTTCAATTTCGTTATAAAAGTATAAGTGTTATTGAAATAAAGCGTGACCAACTAAACTTTATATTTAGTTCGCTATAGCCGATAATTCGATATATCAGTGTTCATTATAACGAGATTCAACTGTATATTGAATCATAGCTTAGGTACTTAGAAAAAACTGTTATATATGAGAATTCCTAAAATAAATTTTAGGCTTAGTACAATCGCCTATGTACATTGCGTGTATACTTGTGCATTTTTTGTTTTTTAAACTAATAAACTGTACATAATTGTACCTTTCATAAAACTGCTGTTATGTGTTTGAATGCGAAATCTATTAGCTACAATTTCATGCGTAGCCATGCTAAATGCGTCCAGTAGCTCAAGAGAAAAAAATGTTTTGTGGAAGCACTCAAAACCGGCCGTTTTTACGCCGTAACGAAAGAATTTCATTAGCTAGAATCTTTTAAACGTAAACGGCTTGCTCACAAGCAGCACAACTAAAAATACGTTCCGTACTTTCCTTCATACCGGGCTGCTCTTGAAAACAGACGAGGTATGTACAAGTGCCTGTGCTTATCCGTCAAAGTAAATACCAAATTTCATTCTGTTTAGAAGTGGCGCACTATAGGCATTTTATTACCCAACGACCATATAAACAGCAAAAAACGATAATAATAGAAGCTCTGGGGTATTTTCGAATCGGACACGTTAGAGCATTTCGGTCTTACGCTGTTAAGAGTTATTTCACATAACCTGTTTCACATTCCTTCGGATTCGTGGGCACACGCCTTTATAGCTGTTGCACGTCGTTTGTGGGTCTGCGCCGAGTACAAGGAAAATGATGATGATAATAACTACGAAGTGCTTGGAATGTACCCAGAAGGGGAGATTGGACGGGGTTAGAGGGCTGACCGAGTTGCGGTTGTAGCAATTAGGAGAAAATAGGGTCGTGATTTTTTATTTTTTTATTTATTTTTTTTTTTTGCGATGGGGTCAGATTAAATAAAGTGTAGTTGTCAGCAGATTCCAAAACCTCGTCGCTGTCGCGATCATCACCATCTAAGAGGGATTGGCACCGGTGCGTGGTAGCTGGTGATTCGGGGCCACGTAGGTTGATCAGAAAGTTCCATGTCGAGATCACGCTGGCTAACCCCTAGGTGAGCTAAGTACCGGCTGAGGGCGGCGTCTGCTCAGTGGTTACAAAAGCGCGAAATGGGGAGTCTCGGAATAATTCTGTTTCGACGTTATCCAGGTTCATTGGGTGACCTTCGTCGCCAACGAGGCTGAATCGTGGCTGGCGATGGATTCATCCGGGTCAGGACGAAGCCATGTGGAGCCACGCCACCCGTGGCCACTATTGGAGCCCGTACCGTTGCCGCCGCATCGCCTCTTCCCGGGTTGCCACGAGGAGGCAAGTCTTTGCGATTATTTTTTTGGAAGTTACAAAGGAAGAACACGGCGTCAATAACATGACCACTTCCAGGCGACCAAAATGTCCCATCTCGGCCTGTATTGGATCCAACGATGCCGGAGCGAGGTCATGGGGAGTCGCGCCACCCGTGAACTCCCATGGCCTCTTCCCCCAACGGGTCGTGGCAAGAAGGCAAGTCTTTGCGATGCTCTTTTTCGAAGTAAAGGAGGGAGAACCCAACGCGAACGACACTACCATCTCAAGTCTGTCAGGTCTTCCTCACTTCCGCAGCATCGCCTAGTCTAGTACCAAGGAAGTAAACAAGAAGTCGGTGTTCTAAGCCAGGAAGAAAGGCGATCAGCAGTATGAAAGGTGTGTGAGTAAGTGAATAGGCTTTATTTGCCATGGATTTTTGCATTTTTTAGAAGACGAATCAGGCCATACTGAAGGGTCGTTTGCTCGCAAGCTTCCTTCGCCTAGTTAGCTGTACCTCTACAAAACAGGGCCTATTGAAGGTGTTGCTTAAATACATATGGGACGTGCAGTTTAATGGCCACCGCTTTAAGGCTTATTTGTATCCTTTTTCGATAGAGTAGTCGCGTAAAGAACTCCAGCTCCCACCATAAAAGTACCGTACTCGCAGGGAGCCATCTTTTGAATAGAATAGAATAGAAGTTTATTTCATGTTATTTACAAGGCATGATGGGATGACAGAAAAAGCTGGTGTGGACAGCTTGAAGAGCTCTCGCCCCGTAGGTCTGTATGGGCAACAGATGGCGCGTGACAGTACACATCCTCTGTTTTTCCGTGGTATGCGATTTGAAGTACGAAGTATCCGTTTTTGTTTGAAACTTGATCATTTAGTTCAAGGTACATAACTTTGTTACATCTAAATCCACCACTTTTATAAAATATTCAATGATAAAGTAAATCATTAGAACGGAATTTTGTAGATCACAGCAGCCACAGGGCACTTGATGGCATGCAAGCTGTTTATGCCAATAAGTAACTTCCCCGCGATGTCTCCATCAGTAGAGTACTCGTTTCGTTCCTTTCGTATTTGCTGTTTAGGAACGCATTGTAGCTGTATCAATCCTGATTTTAAGTTCTATGCAGTTGTTGATTGAGGCGGAGTGGAGGGGTGTGCAAAGGTGGAGGCCAAATTAAACAGTGCCATTCGCACGGACAGAACAATGAGCGTCCACAGACGTGGAAACGGATTACATTCCAATTTTCTACCTCTTCTATGCTCCTGCTGGTCCGACGTTTCCCACCATCTCATGTTTCCTAATTGTAAGCCTGCTAGGTAAATTACTGAATATGGGCTATTGCGGGAAACCGAAGCGACACCCATGTGAATGTTCTGAATGTGCAACATACTTTTTTAAATTTAACTGTCCCTATTTCACAGAGCATGCACTTCCTTACCGAGAGTAGGGCGATTTGTGACTTATCCTGTATGCCCGGCCAGTCCCCTAAACGTCGGTTCATACAAATCCGCATATTTGTCTATACTATACCATGCGGACACCGCAGACCACTGCCTTCGCAGAGCTCCTGCTGGAATCATGCAGCCAGTCGTTCGTCAGGCGCGACGAGCTCCTCCCCCACCGGGAGGATAGGAAAAGGGCCGCAGGGCTAAGGCGGCGCCACCTTACGCGTGACCACCTTCGTGGCATGCTGGCCGAGCTACTGGCAGTAATTGCGGGTGCAGGATGTCGTGGGGCTCCGCTGGCTTGCCCTCGACGTCCTACACGACGAGGTGAGTGCAAAGGTTGTATTGGAATCGAGCCTAATCACGCGCACGCTTCTTCTTTTACCCTCGTCGCTTCTACAAGAAACGAGTGAAGCGAAATATGTGTACAAATAGGGCGACCTCACTCTAATTCGAGAACTGCATCAGCTGCCTGTACGGTTAGGATACATAAACCGAACCAGTTTACGTCATAAAATTTCTTGCACCACACTCACGGAAAGTGATCGCCCTGAAGAGCTGCATTCGCATGCTACTTGAACGAACCTGCTAAAAAATTTCCGCCGAACGATATCGGATCCACCTGAGTCACTATTGTAGAAACAGTATACTGGAAGATTTCGTAACTGTTGGGTCTGAAAACCCTAAAATGGGCGCGGTGCGGTTCCTCAGCCAAAAGTGATTTTTTGTGTGAATGAAGAGAACAGTTAAATTTCTGGCGTGACGTGTCGGTGAAGATATTGCGCTTATAATTTATCTTTATCTCATCAAAAACATCTTATAACTGAAATATTTAGTATGACGAAAGTGTAGCAAAGGAACCAGTCAGAATGCGCGACCAGTCGATGCCGCCCGGGAAAAACTTGATGGCGTAATACGTTTTTATACGTGAGAACTATACATTATATCATCGGTGGCAAACTCCACGGCAAGGTTATGAATCGTGTAGTGGCAATCGGGTACGTACCAGCCGAATGCGATTATGAAAGGGCTTTTGCAAACACGCTCGCGCACTCGCTCCCTCACTCACTCGCTCACTCACTCTCCTCACTCCCTCAGTCACTCGCTCAATAATCCACCTCACTCATTGATCTCACTCACTCGATCACTATTTCACCTCATCAGTCAGTCACTCGCTCACTGGTCCGGCTCACCATTCACGCAGTAACTCACACAATCACTCACTTAGTGATTCACACATTCATCTCTCACCTACTCACCTATCCATCACCTCACTCACTTACTCCCCTATCACTTCACTTACTCAACTCACTCACTCACTAAATCACCTCACTCAATCACTCACTCACTCTGTCACTGACTCACTCATACTTGTGAGTGCACCTGTTTTTTTAATTGCTTGCTTACATTCTTGCTGGCCACTTGGTTTACTTGGCTTAAGATCGATGGACAGAGTCAATTTATTACATTATAACGCCATGGCAGGAACAACAGTGAGATAGAATAACTCAAACAATATTTCAAGACGACACCTTGCAGTGATTGGGACTTCAGCTCTCATCAGTTATTTAACGTTATTTCTCATTCGTGAGCAAACACACCTCAAACAGTCCAGATGAAAGGCCATTAACACTGTTGGACGGCACTTACGTCGTGACGAGAGGACGAAGCAGGCGTCACTGAAGGGTCGTTTGCCCCGCATGCTTTCTAGCCCCCAGAACCGGGAAGAAGGGAAATGATGATGATGATGATGATGATGATTATGGTGGTGGTGATGATGATTGATGATGATATAGTCGATGATGGCGATTTTGATGATGATGGTGTCTGTGAAGTTTTGTATGGCACTTACCCAAAATGATAATTGGTCAGGGCTAAATTATGATGATGATGATGATGATGATGATGATGATGATGATTGGTGATGATATAGTTGATGATGGCGATTTTGATGATGATGAAGTCTGTGAAGTTTTGTATGGCACTTACCCAAAATCATAATTGGCCAGGGCTAAAGTCTTGACTGTGCTGCGGTTGGAGAGTATGGTTTAATTTATCTCCAAGAGAAGAAAATAGCGGCGTGAAATAAAAACCTCATCACGCATTCCAAAGCCTCGTCATCGTTTCCGTCGTCATCATCATCATTTCGGAGGTTGCCACGGGCACGTGGCAGCTCGAACATTGACGTCGCATGGGCCGGGCAGAACGTTCAAATCACTACGCTTACAACCCGCTGGTTCCCCGTGGTCGCCTTCTCAGGGACAACCCAACCATTGAACTGCGGAGAGCTGGCGACTGGAGTGAATGCGGTTTCTGCTCCGGGGTTTTAAAACCGTTAATTGGGTCCCGCTGAGAATAATACTGTTTCATCGTGCCCCAGGTGCAGCGGAGCCCCACCATAGCACACAGGACCGGACCGTGACCGGGGGTGGAACCAAAGGTCAGGGGCAAGGCCATGTGGAGCCGCGCCACCCGTGGACTCCCATGGCCTCTTGGAACGCCAACCGTTCCAGCTGCTCCGCTCTTCACCCGGCGTCGCGAGGAGGCGAGTCCTTGCTACGGTTTTTCGGGAGTGACAGAGAGAACACAGCGTTAATGACACTACCATCACCAGGCCTTCAAAGTCTTTTCATTGCCGCACCAGTGCGTATTCTGGTACCCACGAGCTGACTAACACGTCAATGGGCTTAAAAGGTCGAGGTGGAAGGCAATTAGCACTGTGGGAGGGGACTAAGGGAGTGACGAGTGAACAAAGAAGGCATAGTTAAGGTTCGTTTACCCCACTGCTTCCTACACTCATTAAAGGGGCTATGAAGAAAATACACAAGTTTGGTTCATTCCAAAGATTGCCTCGTTGGAATCATACTGACGCCACCTTTAACATAAACTTCGCTGAAATAGGCCATATAATTACAAAAAAAAATAAATGGCCTTGCGACCTACTACCTCATTTCTCGTACTAAAACATATGTAATATACCCAGCCGTGCGATTGGCTGAGGCCGGCCAAAGCAAACGCAAGTTAGGCAGGGTTATACCCTTGCAGAACTAGCTATTTTCGCCGAAATGTAATGCGTATTCCTTTTACAGCAGTAATAATGGTGGGGTGAACAATAAAAGTTAGGAAAGTACACGTAAACATAGAAGTACTCGTGCGTACTGCTGTTGGTACTGCGTTCAGCATGCTTGCAATAGTTGCTCAGCAGTCCGGCACTTTGGGGTTGCCTCACACGACACTGCCCTATTGGCGTAAGCGGCATTGTCTTATGTGACCTCAAAGGATGAAATCATTCTTGAACAAAATGGTTAATAGCTTCACAATTAACCATTTCATTGAAAGTTGGCGATCGTCTCATCTATGCCTTGTATTTCGTCCTATTAGCGCTTGAGAGGGGGTTAGTGCTTGAAACTCAGCGAGAAACCGGCTCAGGAGTGGCCATTTCTTCTTTTGTTTCTGTTTTTCTAAATTATTCATTTCAAGTTTGCACTGAAACTAGCGTCATTGTTCATGGTTCCATGCGGTGCTTTGAATAAACGAGTCATGTTTAGTCTTGATGGCCTCTTCCAGGGGAGAGATATAAAAAGTGGTAACTTCTCTTGGGAACAGCGCGAGAAAAATTAAATGTGCGTGCGTTCGTGCGTGCGTGCGTGCGTGCGCGGGTATGTGTGCGTGTGTGTGTGTGCGTGCGTGCCTGCGTGCGGGCGTGTGTGTGTGTTTGTGTGTGTGTGTGTGTGTGTGTGTGTGTGTGTGTGTGTGTGTGTGTGTGTGTGTGTGTGTGTGTGTGTGCGTGTGTGTGTGTGTGTGGGTGGGTGTGTCGTACATGTTGTGCGTGTGTGTTGTGAGTGCGCGTGTGTGTTGGTGGGTTGGTGGGTGGGCATATGCTGTATTAGCGTGATTGTCTGGCTATCGAAGTGGTGAGATACAAGGGTCAATAATACAAATCCACAAGTGCCCAAAGCAGTCAAAGTGCTTTTGGATCAAGGGGGAGGGGGGTGCAGTCAATGAGGAATGTCAAAGGCAGTATACGTTCTCCTTCTCTGGCTGGGTTCATTGTTGGGACTAGTGTGCTGCTTAGTGCGTCGGTTTTGGAGCTTGGAACACCGAGATTGTACGCGCAGTTCCCTCAGTGGTTTCATGCCGATACCTACCCTGGTATTCCTAAATGTTCACCATTTTGGAAAAAGTCTTGTAAACTGTACTTAAGAACTATGTGTTTGAAGTTTAAACTTTTCTTTGAGTATTATACATTGTCTTGTCTTTTGTGTTTGTGCCTTATTGATTAGTTTCCTTGACCTTGAAACCTGTCGCATATTTCTGTTGTACCTATGGTTCAATGCAGATCGTGGTTCTCTGCATATTGTCGCGAATCGAAAGATGACGCAGTTCTATTGAGGGAAAAGCAAGTTTATTGGAGCGAACTTGTGCTTCCCTAACAACTCGAAAAATGCACTGGCGGCGAACCAGCAGTCAACAAAGTGACGTGCGCAGGCGAGTGTCCGGAAAATTGTATGCCACCGCGTCAGTTCTGCGGGCATTTATCTTTCGGCGCGAGTGTTTCTAGAACAGTCGAATTACATCGAGAACACTGTAGATCAAAGAAGATTGTTCTAGGCTAGTGACGTTAGGGCGAAACACTCTCCCTATCAAATAAGAAAACCCATGCGGCATAAAAAGTAAAGAATGGAACAAGCGCTTTACTTGGATAACATAAAACAAAGCCCGGCGCGGCCTGGCGGTAAAAACCAAACATGAACAAAGAAACCTTATACATGGTTGGTGCCATTACCCCCTTATAAGAGTGCATCGACCCGGTGCTAAAATAAAACGACAGTCCGAACAAACAGAAAAAAATTCCGTCACCTTGCGCAGTAAGGTTTTAGGCGAACTAAGTTGACGACTTCGGGCCGTGTGCGCCGTCGTGATATTCCGGAATCACCATCGGGGATCCCCTCGTAAGTTGGCCAAAACGTCTTAGAACCCGGTAGGGTCCGAAACACCGTCGCAACAGCTTCTAACTGACTCCGCGTCGTCGTATGGGAGTCCATACCCACACAATACCGATCCCTTCGGTGGTACTCGGCGTCTCGGGAGTCTGAGGTTGCAGCGTCCCGCATCCACTAGCTGCTCCTCCGTTGATGTCGATTGATTGTAAGGTTTATGTCGTACACACGGGCGTTTTTGCTTTTCGCCTCCATCAGAAAAGGGGCCGGCGAGGCCTGGAATCGAACCCACGTCCTCGTGCTCACCAGCACAATACCTTACCCACTGAGCCACCGCGGCGGGTCTGCACGAAGTAGAGCGAGCTGGCGGGCCTCCTCCGCACGCTGAAGGTACAGTTGGACGCCGGCGTTGAGGTCGCCGTCATCTAGGGGCATGTCGACAAGGATTGTAGTTGGCCGTCTTCCGTAGACAAGCTCGAACGGTGCCATCTGCGTAGTTTCCTGGATAGCCGTGTTGAACGCAAACGTGACATACGGGAGGACTTCGTGCCATGTCTTATGTTTGACGTCGACGTACATAGGCAGCATATCCGCGATGGTCTCGTTCAGACGTTCCGTTAGTTCGTTCGTTCAGGGGTGGTACGCCGTCTCGCAGATCTGTGTTGCTTTAGCGTAAGATTCCTGCATAAGCTCCGCAGTGAAGGCCGTTTCGCGGTCCGTGATTAGGACTTCAGGGGCTCCATGACGCAGCACGAACTTCGTTCTTGTGGAGTCCCCCTCGGTAGGGCGGCGGTCTCTGCGTAGCGCGTCATGTCTGTCGCTACGACAATCCATTTATTCTCGAATCGTGACGTACGGAACGGGCCCAGAAGGTCCATTATCATCTGTTGGAGGGGCCTCGATGGGACGGCGATCGGCTGCAGAAGTTTGGCGGGTCTCGTAGGCGGCGTTTTTCGTCGCTGGCAGCACTGCAGCTCCGGACGTAGTGGGACACATCGGTTGTGAGGTCGGGGCAGTAATACTTCGCCTTGATGTTTCCAATAGTGTGAGCTGTGCCGATATGTCCGGTAGACAGGTTTTCGTGGCACGCTTCCAAAATGTCGTTACGACGGTCTCCAGTAATGACAGGAAGGTGGGCGCGAGACAGGCAGTCGGCGTCGGAGTGTTTCCTGCCGGATTTATAGACTATTGTAACGCCTAATTCTTCAGGCGCACGCTCCACCGCCCAAGACCGCCAGATGTGGTGTGCTTAAAATTGGCGAGCCAACACAGCGCATGGTGGTCGGTTAGAACCTTGAATAGTCATTTCGAAATGGCCCATATAATAGCGAGGCTCTCTTTCTCAGAGGCTGAGTAGTTCTTTTCTTCCTTCGACAGACCATAGCTGGCATAGGCGATTAACTTCTCGCAACCGCTTTGCTTTTGGACGAGGAGAACCCAAGCTCATATCACTTGCGTCCATGTGCATTTCTGTTTCAGCGCTTTTGCCGAAATGAGCGAGCACGGGAGGATTTTGCAAGCGTTGTTGCAGCTCGCAGGATAGGATGCTTCCTCTTGGGCGTTTTCTCAGCTGAAAGGGGTGCCATCTTTCGTCAAGCGCGTGAGTGGCTCTGCAATGCGTGCGAAGTCCAATACGAACGTCGGTAATACGCGCACAGAGCCAGAATCTTCGAACGGCCTTCTTGTCTTTCGGTCAAAGTTCGCTATGGCTGTAGTTTTCGCTGGGTCAGGCAGGACTTCCAAGGCGTTGACAACGTGGCCCAGAACTTGAGTTCCTCGTCGCGAAAGGGCACTTTTCAGGCTTCAATGTTAACACCTACTTACGAATAGCCTCGAGTACAGACTCCAACATTGCAAGGTGTTCGTCGAAAGTCCGGGCGAATACCACAGCGTCGTCGCGGTATACGAGGCAGGTGTGCCACTTCAGGCCAGCTAGCACAGTGTCCATGGCTCTTTGAAACGTTTTTGGTGCCGTGCACAGCCCAAACGGCATCACCTTGACCTCGTATAGGCCGTCCGGGGATATGAATGCAGTCTTCTGTCAGTCTCTCTCGTCCACTTCTCTTTGATAGTAGCCTGTCTTTAGATCCATCGATGAGGAGTACTTCGCGTGGCAGAGGTGGTCGAGGGCGTCGTCGATTCGTAATAGGGTGTATACGTCCTTTCTGGTGATTTTGTTCAGTCGCTGGTTGTCAACGCAAAACCTCAATGTGCCGTCTTTTTTCTTCATGAGTACTACGGGTGACGCCCAGAGGCTTTTTGATGGCCGTATAATGTCGTCACTGAGCATGCCTTAGACTTGTGTCCGGATGGCTTCCCGCTCGTTTGAAGACAGGCGGTACGATGTCTGTCGGGAAGATCGCGCTCCACCTTCGGTTATTATTCGGTACTTCGGTACGGCTGTACAGCGGGGCGTCTTGACGACGAGTTAAAGGTGGACGGAGTCGACGGACAGCTGCGCAGTCGGTCATAGCTTGTGGCTCCCGGGGTCCTTCGGGCGGTGTAGAAGTCCTCAAAGGGTGTTGAACTTCTTCTCGGATCACGTCGGTCAGGGAAGCAACTTGAGGTTGTGGTGTCGCTGGAAGGAAGTTTCCGAAGCTCCTTCCTCACAACTGCACGGGTGGCCTCGCGTAGAGTGTCGGAGCCAATAGCCCCGGCACCGATCGTCTCCGAAACGAACGCATTGATTGGACGGTCGTACTGCCCCGTTCGTATTTCAAGCGTCTTTTCCAACACGGCCGCCTCAGACGCGAATTCGGCCACCGTTTACGGGGGGTTGCGAACAAGGCATGCGAACAGCTCCTGCTTAACCCCTTCGCATCAGAAACCTTAGTTTCTTTTCTTCGCTGATGTCTTGGTGCGCACGGCGAAAAAGTCGCTTCAACTCCTCAAGGAACACGAGCACACTTTCATTGGGATGCTGCGTGCGCGTCTAAAAAAACTTCTCGGCCCGCTCCTTGCGTACGAGGGTCGTGAACGTTTTCGAAATCTGTCTTGAATAACTCCCAGGTCGCCAGCGTACGTTCGTGGTTCTCGAACGAAATGCTTGCATAATGTTCAAGATAGAAAAAACGATTGCTCAGTGTTTTATCCTCATGCCATCGGTTAAACGTCCGGACCCTCTGATGGAGATGTTCCAGCCATTCCTCAGGATTTTCCGTAGGTGACCCCTGAAATGATGGGTGGATTCCGGGGTTGCTGCAGAACTATAGGAGTGCTCGCTAGGTGGGTCTTCGTGGATGCGTTCTTCATGACAGTTGTTTTGGCGTTCGCAGGATGCTACTTGGTACAAGGCTCGTCCTCGCAGCGTTTCCTGCCTTCCGTGAGTTCTACGGTCGTCCAGTTTCAGGATGCGTGAAATTGTCCACATCCAAGCCGACCAGTGCGACAACCAAATCGGCGCCAACTTTTGGGAAGTAATCTCTGATGAGCACGGCATTGACACCACCGGAAACTACAACGGCGACTGTAACCTCCAGCTTGAGCTCATCAATGTGCGCTACAACGAGGCCTCCGGAGGCAGTACGTGCCGCGGACCATCCTGGCGGACTTGGGGCAGTGAACCATCTACATGATACACGAACCATGTCACGAACCATCTATTGGGTTTGTGCCAGTCTCGTTCTGTGTGGTTCTATGGTTCTGATTTTCATTCGCAATGTCGCCCGTATTACTTGGAAAACGAGTGTCCCTGTATTTTAGTGCCATGACTGTATGCGGTGATGACGACATGAGACACCGACTGCCCGAGCCCCTAAGGTGCTTCGTGCCTAAAATGTTCCGATGTCGCGACCTTGATGAAACGCAAAGCCAAAGCATTAAATGTGTTTTTATATTGTTATAGTATTTTTGCGTCATTTCTCAGCATCAATAGTAGCCGTACTTTTCCTTTAGGGCTAAGTGCCAAACAACGTTATTGACCTCGAGCTTGGAGATTTTACATATATAATCCAGAAAGACAATTTAAAAATACCTTCAGCGCCCTCATAATTGAATTACTCATTCGGTTTGTGTCCTTTCCTGTAAAAGTAAAACATTACTAACAATTTTTTGCGGATCCTGCGGGGGTAATTAACTTTCTCCCATGATTTTATTCACGACGTATATTGTACTATCGCGCAAAAATTGCGCTTGCAAGTGTATTTCGGGTTACACAGAGGGTAGGGTTTATTATTACGTTATGTAGGATGTTTGAAATGAATAAAAATTGGTTATTTAAAATAACTTGTGTTTGCATAAATATTCAGCGGGAACAGCCAGGGCCGACATATAGAAAAAACTATTCAGACTCCCAAAGAAAACGCACTTGTCTAGAACCACAAAATTAAAAAAGGGAAACTTTGGCTGTCATAAAATCTGAGTATTTATATAAAAAAGTACTTTACAAGAGCAGTGACGTCAGTTCTGGAATTCTTTTATTACAGTGCCCGGCCAAACGTCTCTTGCCAGAACGCAAAGCACATGCTCCCGCAAAAAAGTACCTGGAGTACCCACATTTGGCTTACTTGTCCCGGAACTCAGAGGTTTCGGTTCGCTTTAAACATTAAGGTTTATAAAAAATGATCAGTTGCACTAATAATGCTTTAAGTAGCGCCATAATTTAAAAGACCAATCCTATACTTGATTTCAAACAGATTTGAAACTATGGTCTTGTGCCATGAGAATATTAACAATCAATTCATATTTAATGTTCATGGTGATGCCTTAGTGCTGGTACACTAAAAAATAACAATATTAATGAGCTATTGCCTTGAGGCCTGCTTACGAAATTTGTTCGTCTCTGCTCATCGCAGTTCTTTCAATTGAATTCAAATATTTTCCAGCCTTACATTTCCGATTGAATTTGGAGTTGCCGCGAAGTGCGAAAGCTCTTTCCTATTTGATGCGACTCGGCGTTGCCTACACAAATTCTTTTATGTTCAAAAATAACTACGCAAATTCAGCACCCGGCCATGCGGAGAGCCTTAGGAAGATGTTTCCCGCGTGTTCTTAGATTACCCATTGTGCTCCCGGCGAAGACGTGAACTGTACCACCAACTGCCAGTAGCTAGCCATCGTACGGTGCGCCTAGTCACTGTATTATGGCCATGGCCTGATTCTGGCCGTCAAAATATGGCTGTCCGTGCCACACTTTGCTTTGATTTGAAGCCAGCTGATTCATCTAGGGTGAAGACGAAACCAGATGGTCGTAGAAGGGCTTGGGTCTGCTGAGCACGAGGACGCTGGTTCGATTCCCGGCCGCAGCGGCTGCTTTTCTGATGGAGGCGAAAAGCAAAAACGCCCGTGTAGATGAGATTTCGGGCTCGTTAAAGATCCCCAGGTGGTCGAAATTAACCCGGAGCCCTACACTACGGCATGCCTCATCGGCTGCGTTGCGTCGCCGTGTTAAACCCTACAACCAATCAATCAGGGGCTTAAGGCGTTGCTAGAGAACAATCTCATGTTCTTGGCGTCGAAAATATGAGGTTGCCGTGGTTGGTTCAACGATGCAGTTGGCAATTGAAGTGCGCTCAATAATTCATTGTGGGCGTAGTCCTTGGCAACCTATTTCTCAGAGACTAGGTGTTGTGCAGGGCACCAATATCCACTAGAGTGAGCCCGGTTTGAACGTTTGAGCTTTGATGCACTCGTTGCAAATATGCGATTTAAGACCGGAAGACGTAAAGGAACGGGCCAGTTGGCGGCATTCTTCGGGGTGTCGGGCAAGGTATGCAACCGGTGTATAATCGTTGTGATCGATATTGTAAAAAAGAATGGGGTCAATCGTTTTGAAAGTCTGACGTACGCCAAGAAAAATAGCGAAATTTTGTTGTGGTCTGCGTGGCCGTGTTGTTGGAAAACATGACAAATGGCGGTGCTATGTTCCACTTGGACTGGTTTGACTATTTGTTTTTGGATGGTTTCAAGAGGTGTTCCTGTTATGACCAAGGCACTCAGAAAGCATGCCTTAAAAGAGAGAAGAGAGGAAAACCCAGCATAGATCGCTCGCAATTTGCCGAAGTGCCCCGTGACGAAAAACAAAGTAGCCAAGGTAGAAAAATCAGTCTTCACTAGTGGCGGCACGTAGCGAAGCAGCGTAGGTGTACCGGGTAAGACGGCCCACGCGAATATAATTAATCGGTTTCCGGCAGCCGTACTTTTTCTACACTTTCGTTGTCTTTCAAAATTCTTCATCTGTTTCAATGACCTAAAGCATTCTCCCCCTGCTTTCCGAGGCATTCTTGACTGCCAACCGTTATTTCTGTCTTAATTCAACGAACCCCTCCTTTCCCATTCTGATTCGCTACATGCATAGCGAGGGCGTCTGTTCTGGCAGTCTTGGTGCCATAGGAAGCTTAAGAGGGTTCAACGCTGGTCGACCACTCTCGACATGTCGTAGACACTCGAGTCACGGCCCGGAGGTTAAAAAGAAGGTCTCCTTCACCCCGAGTAGTCCAAGTGGCGCTGGCTACCACTCCCAAGTGCACGAAACAAAAAATACCTTTACATAAATACCCGAGAAAGTGGAGGGGAGAACAGCCCCGCCAGTAGCGTAGTGGTCATCGCACCACACGAATATTGTGGAGGCCATGGGTTCGGTACCCACCGGCCGGGCATTTTTTCTCCACTTTCATCTGTTTCAATCACCTACCGCATTCTCCCTTTTGCTTTCAGACCCATATATATATATATATATATATATATATATATATATATATATATATATATATATATATATATATATATATATATATATATATATATATATATATATATATATATATATATATATATATATATATATATATATATATATATATATATATATATATATATATAGCGAATCAGAAAATGGGAAATGAGGGGCTCCGTGAAATAAGACAGAAAATAAGGGTTGGCAGTCAAGAAAACCTCGGAAAGCAAAGGGGAGGTTGTGGTGGGTCATAGAAAGAGATGAAGAATTTTTTTGAGTCGAAAAGAAAGTGGTGAAAAAGTGCCCGCCGGGTGGGATCCGAACCCACGACCTCCAGAATACCGGTCTGGTGCGCACCAGACCGGTATCGCACCAGACCGGTATTCTGGAGGTCGTGGGTTCGGATCCCACCCGGCGGGCATTTTTTCACCACTTTCTTTTCGACTAAAAAAAATTCGTCATCTCTTTCTATGACCCACCACAACCTCCCCTTTGCTTTCCGAGGTTTTCTTGACTGCCAACCCTTATTTTCTATATATATATATATATATATATATATATATATATATATATATATATATATATATATATATATATATATATATATATATATATATATATATATATATACAGGGTGATCAAAGTTAAGTGGACAGGTATTTTTCAAATTAGACGCTTAGATATACGTGAAGACCACTATTGCAATCAGGTTAAGCGCCAAGGGGGATACACAATGAGGAGGTAACTATTGATGTCGGTGGCTTAATTGCTAAAATTGGTTAATTAACTTTTTAGCGGGTGCAGTAAGCAGGCATGATTGTATTTAAAAGTTAGAGACATTCTTGTTTCCACGCAGTTCCATTTGGCAGAATTCTTCTAGCGCATCCGTACTCTGAGATATCTAACTGCGAATTTTAATTACTGTCTTGCATGCGTCAAAGACGCGCACAAAGCTCCTCCCATTGTGACGCGCCTGCTGTGTATAGTGTTTAGTTCAACAATGGGGTGGAGGCATAGGAAAAAGTGAACTGGCACCCTTTCAATCTTGGCCGGCGATATCGAAATATGCAGTACTCAGAACCACTATCGAAACAGAACTAAGGGGAGGAGCTTTGCGAAGGCCGTCACTGTCTAGCATGCGTAATCATGCGAACGGCAATTAAACTTTGCAGTTCAATATCTCGGAGTGCAGATGCGCTAGAAGAATTCTGCTAAGTGGAACTGCACAGAAACACGATTGCCTCAAACTTCTCAGTTGCCTCAAACGTCACTGTAGGGGCTGTCTTTACATAAATCTAAGCGCGTAATTTAAAAAAAAAAAACCTGTCGGCTTAATTTTGAACACACTGTATTGGCGGTGAGATGTTTGAGTGGCGCCCCCTGGCTCTGACGTCAGCTTAGGGACTCACGCCGCTGTCGTCTGCTACACTTGCGCCGCTGATACACTCGCTCCGCTGAGGTCCGCTTGTGACGGGCAGCAAAACCTAAGCTAAAAATCGCCCGCTTTAATCTTTTAGGGCATCTAAAAGCGTATTTCCAGAAATTCAGTTATTTTTCCAGCTTCTGACAGCTCTTAATGACTTCAAGCTGTATACCGCAAAAGTTTGCAACGAATGAAGAGAGAGAGACCAACTTTCTTCAGAGCATCGGCCAGATAATCGTGTGTAACTCCTCCTTTCTAGCTTATTTGCCAGGTTCAGGGCTCAGAGCTCCTCGATAAGTATGCAAAATGCGTAGGCTCCCCTAAGGTATTTTCGATATGTTCATATAAATACTCAACCGTCTAATGGTACGCACCAAGCAGCGCGTCCCTACACGCGCATCGCAAAGCAGGAAACAAAGCGGTTGTCTTCTATTTCTTTCGTTGTTGTTGAGTTCTATCAGGTGAATGTTTTCCAAGGCACTAAATTTTCTGCGCCGCCACGCACGTCTTATTAGGAGGTTTGGGGATGCTTGAGAGGCGCAAAAAGTTCGTGTGGATATGTTCTTCAGGCTGTGAGGCATACACTACAATCTCCAGAAATTGGGTTTCGGTATGGCTGCGTACAAGAAGGTGCATATTCGCAGCGTGAGTTTATTCACACACAAATGCAATGAGAAGGTTTGTGCTACGCCACCGCGAAACGGCGCAGACGACGTTATCCAGAGTACTGAAAGGCGACTTTTCCGCCCCCAATTTCTATCGTAACTAACGAACTGAATCTCAACATGAACAGCTATGACATGGTTACGGTGTTGATGGCTTGATATACTCGTTGAGAAACGCAAGAAATGGTGTACGTGCCGGTTTTCAGTATTATGAAGAATCATAACCGATGAATACCTCCAAGCAGCTATTTATTTTTTTCCAACCCCTCCAGGCGCAAAGAACAAATCCTTGCCTACTCGGGATGACAATCGATGAATTGAAGAAAATTATTCTTACTCTCTGTCCTGGACTGAGGAACCCACCCACTAACGAGCTCGATTTTACTGCTAAAGTTTTTTTCCTCCTCCTCCTCCTCGTACTCTTGAGTGCAGTGTTATTAATCTGAATATTGGGAAGGCATGGCTGTCGGAAATGTACCGAAATGTCCCTCAGAGGTCTGAAGAAACATATAGTTACTGTATTTTTACCGTACACGTTTCCCGTTTTGCTCTATAGGCCTCCATACTGGTCAAAAGTCTGCACCAGCACGCGCCTATACACACGTAGGTTATTTGGAACTCAACTTACATTTTTTGCGCCCCATAGTGCATGTCGGCACACTTTCATGCTATGACAACGTAAAGTGATGTGATACAATACTTTCGAGCGTTCGGCAAGGTTGCAAAAACTGTTTTACCTTACATACGATTACCAGGAATCGTAGTGCCTTCTGCCAAAGCCGAGAGCTCCGAAGGCCTGGATTTTGTTTTGGTCTTGCATTTTCGCTGCTGTCGGTTTTTAGACTCAGGATGTTCCCTTGTCCGAAAGATTTCTGAATACAGAAGCTGACGCCTAGCTCCGACTCTCCGCGCAGGACCGGCTTCGCAGGAAAGGGGCCACGCCGGCAATGTTTCTTCCGAAAAGGTGCCGAAAAAATGACCCCCTCAGCTATTGTATGCGATTTTAAGTCTTTTCTTATAATAAAAAGTTGCGCATACGCAAAATCTGGTGCGGACAAACATCAAAAGCTACCCGAGTGCGAAGAAACAGCATATAGAGCGAGCCCGAGTGAAGCAGACGACAAATGCGAGAATCCCTAAGCCGACGTCACGAAGACGCCCTTCGCAGCGCCACCCATGGTCGCGCTCACCGCCAATATATATATATATACATATCAAGGTTGCAGTCCTTAGTGCCAGTGCTATTCGGATGACTTCTTGAAAGATTTTATAATGCCGGATGACGTATGTTCGTATTTTCTTTGATGCAGTGATACGTAAGCGAAAATAGAAGACCAGAAAAAAAATCCCGCGGTTTTCCGAGAGCGGGAATCGAACCCACAGTCCCCGCAGAACGCGTGCGGTGCGGTGCACTAACCAATTGTGCTATCCAGTGGCGGCACCTCTCTCGAATTTACACTGGGGGTTTATATTTACAACTCTTCTGAGGCCAATCAACTTTATATATATCTATATATATATATATATATATATATATACAGAAAGAAATGCGGGCAGTCTACAACGCCAAAGAAGGCATAGGGGAATGGTTGGACTATATTTTTTTTTACCGTTAGTGAAATTATATTTCTTTTTCATATTAATTGAAGCGAGAAAGAAAGAAAAACACGCGCCCAGAGTGGGGACCGAACCCACGCCTTTCGATTAGATCTCGAATGCCTTACCAATTCGGCTATCTGGGCGACTGTGTTCTGCTTCACTTTCTGGGGTATTTATATTTACTACAACTGTATCTGACGCTTGAGGGTGGTAGCCAGCGCCACTCAGACTACACGGGGAGAAGGGGACCTTCTTTTCAACCCCCGGGGCGTGACGCGAACGTCTACAGCCTGTCATAAGCGGGTAACTGGCGGGAAACCCTCTTATGCTACCTTGGCATCAAGGCTGCCACAACCGAGGCCCTCGCTAAGCTTTCGCAGGATAATATGGTTAGGAAATGAGGGGCTCGTTAGGAAATACAGAAAGAAATGCGGGCAGTCTACAACGCCAAAGAAGGCATAGGGGAATGGTTGGACTATATTTATTTTTTTACCGTTAGTGAAATTATATTTCTTTTTCATATTAATTGAAGCGAGAAAGAAAGAAAGAAAGAAAGAAAAACACGCGCCCAGAGTGGGGACCGAACCCACGCCTTTCGATTAGATCTCGAATGCCTTACGTGTTTTTTCGTGTTTTTGTGCGTGTTTTTCTTTCTTCTTTCTTTCTCGCTTCAATTCATATGAAAAAGAAATATAATTTCACTAACGGTAAAAAAAAAATATAGTCCAACCATTCCCCTATGCCTTCTTTGGCGTTGTAGACTGCCGGCATTTCTTTCTGTATTTCCTAACGAGCCCCTCATTTCCTAACTATATATATATATATATATATATATATATATATATATATATATATATATATATATATATATATATATATATATATATATATATATATATATATATATATATATATATATATATATATATATACCCGCCGCGGTGGCTCAGTGGCTAAGGCGTTGCGCTGCTGAGCACGAGGTCGCGGGTTCGATTCCCGGCCGCGGCGGCCGCTTTTCTGATGGAGGCGAAAAGCAAAAACGCCCGTGTGTACGAGATTTCGGCGCACGATAAAGATCCCCAGGTGGTCAAAATTAATCCGGAGCCCTCCACTACGGCGCGCCTCATCGCCTGCGTTGCGTCGGCGCGTTAAACCCTACAATCAATCAATATATATATATATATACAGGGTGTCGCTATCATGCACCAAGATTTAAAAAAAGAGAAATTGTGTAACTCGAAGAAAACCTAGTGCATAATGTTTGCAGTACTGTGAAGAAGCGGAGAGTAATTTTTTCGTTAATGAGACTTAATTAATTAATTGTAATTAATTATCGAACTCGAGAAATACTGTCCTAATCACTAAAGTGTCAATGAGGCACTTGTAGGTAACCACGAGGGGCATCTAACTGCGCTATTTTCAGCGACGAACTAATTGCGTACTCATTTATTTTGACTGATAAAGGAAACCCGCGAAATATGAAAAATACCACGTGACGACGCTTACGCGCGCATTGTAAAGCAGCGTCCCCAAACAAAGCTGATTTAAAGCAACTGCTTCGCGTGTTACCCGCCCGAAGAGACAGCGCATCACCGTGATAATAGCATGCATGGAAGGAGCAGCAGCAGCAAGATTCGCGGGACGCGTGTGCCGATAAGGAACAAACTCGGTCACGATTTCTTCTTTCTTTCTTTTGTCTATTTCATTCTGGCTAACTCAGAGGCAGCCTGTTTGAGGGCGTTGCTTTACGGTGCGCGCGGAGGCGCCGTCACGTGGTATTTTTCATATTTCGCGGGTTTCCTTTATCAGTCAGGATAAATGAGTACGCAATTAGTTCGTCGCTGAAAATAGCGCAGTTAGATGCCCCTCGTGGTTACCTACAAGTGCCTCATTGACACTTTAGTGATTAGGACAGTATTTCACGAGTTAGATAATTAATTATAATTAGTTAATTAAGTCTCATTAAAGAAAAAATACTGTCCGCTTCTTCACAGTACTGCAAACATTATGCACCTGATTTCTTTCGAGTTACGCCTTTACTCTTTTTTTAAATCTTGGTGCATGATAGCTGGGACACCCTGTATATATATATATATATATATATATATATATATATATATATATATATATATATATATCAGGGTGTCGAACCGAAACCGAACCGAACCGAAAACCGGAACTGAACCGAAAAAAGAAATAACGGTTACCGGTTCATGCCGAAACGGTTCGACCCTCTGTTGTTGAAATTGCACAGTCAATGCAATTCAGGCCTTTTTTTCTTTCACGTACCATCAACTTCGTACCTCCTCACGCACTTTCCCCTCCAGACAATCGAACACTATCACGCTCTATGTAACAACAAGGGAAATGAATGATCACCAATGTAGCAATGGTCTGTTGCTGCTGGAAGCGCGAGGGTAGTGGAAGCTGACCAAACGAAATGTCATTCTCCGCAGCTTGCAGGGGATATAAAACGACTTTGCCCTTCCCTAGCTGCAAGTTTAGTGGAGCAATCAGGCTGCAGGAGTGCTCCAGTGCGCAGCAGCGAAAGCCCGATGTGTGCAAACTTTTTCCATTTCATAATTTGTTAAAAGGTCCGATACCTGCAAATTGTAATATTTGACAAGTGTGACCGCAGGAGCTGCTCAGTGGCTAAACCGCTTGCTGCTGGCCACAAGTGGCTTCGATGTCCCTTACCCACGACCGTTTTTGAGGACAGTACAGTGGACAAGCTCCGTTTTTTACAAGTACAAAAAATTGGCAGCGTATCTGCTCCTTTCGTTGCAAATGCCGTCAAAAGACGACAGTCTTAATCGGCTTTTGCGAAGTAAATGCCTCCCTTCGCTTTCCCGCTCACATCTCATGTTGTTCCTCTTGCGTCGCGCTCCTCCCAAGGTAAAGACGCCAAAGGTTCGCTTAAATCATTTTAAACTTCCCGCGTTCCTCTGCTCTAAACCGGGTGTCTCGATGCGAACGCTGCCGTACGGCGAAGACGCGTCAATCGAGGCGCCCTACTTCAACGTTTATAGGACCGCGTTTCCCTACTCCACGTGCGTTGCAAGCAGAACAGGGAACCTATCTAGTGGAACCTTGCGTAGCTGTTGCCGGTTGATTTCTTAAAATGGCGCCAGAAGCTATAGTGGCGCGGGCGACAGCAGGCGACGGGGGAGTAAATTCTTTTTCTGCAGTTGATGAAGTATTTAATTTCGCAAAAGTCAAGAATGTTGGATTTTTTATAAAGGAACACTGCAAATATGACTTCTGTATTGATTTGTTGTCTCATATTTGCGTAATGTCTTGTTCTTCTTCAACAATGTTGACAAGTATGAACATTACACCGGACATAGACGGGTAGATTTAGCTGTGACTATATAAGACTATTGCGCAGGCATTGTTTTGCTTTGGCCGGGTGGCTGAATCGAGTCACAGACAGACAGACGGACAGACATACAGACATACAGACAGACCAAAATTTCTGGGTTTAGGTAGCCCAAGAAAGACTATCGTCTTTAATAACAGATATGTCAGGGAAAACTGTTAAGGTGCGCACTTAATCTCTTGGCAAGAAACTGCAGTCCTCGACCTTGTCTTGGAAGCAGAAACAGTAATAAAGCAGATGACACGTGCAGAAAGGAAGGCCGGTACCTCACACTGTCCCATTCGCCGAGCGATCATCTTTTCTGCTTGTTCTGCAGTTTTGCCTCTTTCAGATCTGCTTTTTTTTCGAAGGTGCACTTGTACTGACTGCCCAACTCGCTACATTACTTCAATTGCTACTCGTTCCGGAGGGGAGTACTGATTTGATTTGATTGTGGGGTTTAACGCGCCGACCCAGCACAGGCGATGAGGCACGCCGTAGTGGAGGGCTTCGGATTAATTTTGACCACCTGGGGATCTTTAACGTGCGCCGAAATTTCGTACACACGGGCGTTTTTGCTTTTCGCCTCCATCAGAAAAACGGGCGCCTCGGCCGGGAATCGAACCCGCGACCTCGCGCTCAGCAGCGCCTTAGCCACTGAGCCACCACGGCGGGTCAGAGGGGAGTACTGCTGTGGACGAATGAAAGAGCGTCTATCCAAAAAAGTTCTTCTCATGCTCCGCGCGTCAAATTTCCCTTTCATTTTGTAACAGCATAATCTGTTATAAGATTACGCAATGTAGCACACGGAACGATGGCCGGGGGTCAGGCGGTACGATGACATACTGATTGTAATGCACACATCCAGTATAGCTTTCGCAAAAGGAATTGCAGTTGTCATAAAGCTTACTTTTAACAAAAGTGTGGCTAACACATTCGATAGGGTGACAGCTAACAAATTATTCAGGGTGACCAAATGATCTAATTCATTGGTAGTATTTATGTGCCTGTGGTAGGATTTTTCTGTTTTGTTACAAATATAAAAAAAATGTGCGCCATTGATATTAAGCGCTGATATTTGAACCCGCCATTACGCAGACCTAAATTTAAGGCTTCAAGGTTAGCGTGATGGGCGATTCCATAGCGATGATTGCGATTTCAACAAAAAATGAAAGGGCAGAAAATATATCCCACCGTCATATCTCTTGGCGGTGGCTTCATGAATAGTCGCTAGGACAACATAAAATCTGGACGAGAAAGTAGGTGGTAAATCGTCACCACTTCATCTGTTTTTCTAATATCTCGTGATTATTTAAAGTTTGCTTTGCAATTGCGCCACTGCCCTTGGGGAACAGCAGCATTTTGAATTTTTGTTTGTGTTTTGATTTTACTGTCGCTTTAAACTACTAAATGTTTTTTTTTTAAATTTCAGTGACAATTCAACTCATCGAACCGGTTCGCGAACCGGTTCAAGCTTCCGAACCGTAACCGAACCGGTATTTTTTTCGGTTCGACACCCCGATATATATATATATATATATATATATATATATATATATATTTATAGGAAATGAGGGGCTCGTTGGAAATAACACAGAAATAAAAGTTGGCGGGAGGATGTGGTAGGTCTTTGAAACAGATAAAAAATTTGGAAAGAAAGAAAGTGGAGAAAAAAAAGTGGAGTGGCGCTGGCTATCACCCCTAAGCACAGGAAAAAAAATACCTATAAATACCCAAGAAAGTGGAGGGGAAAATCGCCCCGCCGGTAGCGTAGTGGTTATCGCACCAGACCGGTATTCTGGAGGTCGTCGGTTCGGATCCCACCTGGCGGACATTTTTTCTCCACTTTCTGTCTTTCCAAATTCTTTATCTGTTTCAAAGACCTACCACATCCTCCCCTTTGCTTTCCGAGGTTTTCTTGACTGCCAACTTTTATTTCTGTGTATATATATATATATATATATATATATATATATATATATATATATATATATATATATATATACTCTTGATTGGAACAGTATGGGATCCGAATGTTTCGGAAAGAGCGCCTTGGTGTGGACATTTCTACGAATGGGATGTCCCAGGCATTCATTTGATGGTTTAGCTTTAGTATTTTAATTTCGTCAGACGATATGGCCGCTGGCGGCCAGCATGTTGCGAATCGTGTTTAAACATCCGGCGCAAATGTTACGTGGTTGGGATTAGACCCGCACAAGGGAGCAGCGAGCATGTTGTTGCATATCGTGTTTGAACCTCCCGCACAACCATCACGTGGTTTGGATTAGTGCAAAATGGAACAGCGTCTGGGGAAAGTGTCAGGGGGAGGGCGCTCCTTGATGGCGACACATGAAACACTTGTGAGGGAAAGGCAGTGAGAGATATGACGGGCGTAGCCGCACGTAGCGTACTCAACTTCACCCTTCGGTAGACGCTCCTCTCTGTTTTCTTTCTTTCGTCGCTGCTGCGTTCGCTCACTCGGTTACACGGACATAAACAGACGCCGCTCACGAAGCCCAGGTAACGGCTGCCAAAGGTAGCCATTTCTACTAGAAGTTACTTCGCCAAGTAGCTACGAATCCCTCCCGGTAGAAGAGAAACTTCCCTTGTTGGAACGCCGGCTTGAGTACATATTTCTTTTTCGGATTGGAAGGCCTTCCGAACGGCATTTTCGCCGGTGTCTTTCACGCTTAGGTATGCGCGATCACCGGTTGCCGGTTTATACGTGCACGGT
The DNA here is from genome assembly GCF_048455015.1 of Haemaphysalis longicornis. NCBI lineage: Eukaryota > Metazoa > Arthropoda > Arachnida > Ixodida > Ixodidae > Haemaphysalis > Haemaphysalis longicornis. Next base: position 175,129,299 of record NW_027526203.1, read on the forward strand.
TTGCGGGTAGAAAAAGGGGGCGTGCACGCACAACTAGGCTTCGTGCAGCTACCGATGAAATGCTAATTGTGCTGGTATTTAGATGTCGAAATTACATGGCTCAATGCGGTTAGTCGGATCTCCTCCTCAATCGAGTGGTTCGGGTGTGGGTTGATGTGTTACACAGACATCTTACACACACAGTAAGATGCATACGAGGGGGAAGGAAAACGGGCAGCCACATGTTTATACGCGAGAGTAGAGTTCAAGGGCTTCCAGGTTTTAAATCGTTATGGGACAGATGCATGCCGTTCGTTTGGAGGAAGAATAGCAAGAATCGAAGCGTTGGCCCGAACATAAGCGCGAATGGGTGCAATAACAACGGAAATCTGCTGGGGCCGTCGTAACCGCCTTAAGTTCAGCTCGTGTAGTAGCGGCGAATCCCCCCCGGATGAACAGCAAATTGCCCGCTTGGAACGCCGGCGTGAACCAATATACATCTTCAGAGGGCTTTCTGGGGATATTTGCGACGGCGTCTGTCACTGCTAAGCACGCGCACATGACCGGTTGCCGGTTTATTAGTGCGCTGGTTGGTGGTGTAGGTTAGTGGGAGGGAGGAGGGGAGGCGTGCACGCGCATCTATAGGCTTTATGCCCGTACTGATGGTTGACATGTCCGTTGTGCTGGTGCGAGATTTAAACGCGGATGTTAAATGGCCCAATGGGACCTGTCCGGAGTCCTTAGTGGTAGAGCGGATTGGGTGTGTGTGTTATGCTATGTTTAGATTACTGACGCAAAACCCGTATCGTGATCTATGGACGTAAAAAATTCCATGTCACGCAGTTCAGTTGGCTGAGATGTTGAATGACGTCATTCTTTAAAGTTATTACAACAGTTGCGGCAACAATCTGAACCCGGCCTTACACAAAAGTAAGATGCTTACGACGGCGAAGGGACACAGGCAGCTTTATGTTCATCTGCAGGAACAAAGCTTGGATCCGTCAGAGGTTCATTCAGCTAATTGTCTAGGAAATATTCTCCAGCGCAAATTACGTTAAACGTGTTTTGTTTCGTGCACTCCGTGGACTGCGTCCAGCTTTGCAGGTCATCATTCTTCACAGAGTGGAAGGGCACTAATTTTTTTGTAGTTCAGCTACCTTGGCGCTAAGCTCGTCGTTTTCTTCCAGGGTGTTCAATGGGAGTTCAGCTACCTCGCGATATGATGATGGTGGTGATGTTCGGGGAGCTACCATCTCACCCCAGCTCCCCTTTGCGGATGTTGAATTGTTGATCTTCTGGGAGGGATACTTAGGTCTGTACGCAGGGCCCTGTACACGGGTAGCGCCAGGTTGATCCTCCGTGCTAGCAGGTGGATCAGGAGCAGCCCTCGGCTTGCGGAAGCTTGGCGGCGTTGCCTTCCCACGGGGCGCTGATGGATGCTGGGCACCATCTTGCCTTAGTATCTGGATGTTAGATGGCTTGCTTGGAAAAGACGGTGGCTTGAATCGTCGCGTGCAGCTTTTGTCTTAAAGAGGGTGATCCCCCTTGCAGAGCGGGCATTTAGGCGTGCACAAATGTGGGTTGTCTTTTGAGGTATGCTGCCCACATCCCTGGCAGCGGTGTCGGATTTGAGCAGACGTCCGCCCTATGCCCCATTGCTCCGCAGGCAAGCTATGCTTCTGATTTTTGCTTGTGTATGTAACACCGAAATTCCGCTCCTCCGTAGTATATTAGCAGGGGGACTTTAGGTCCGCCAAATGCGATGAGAGGGGTGTTTGTCGTCCCCATACGCCTGGCGTGTATTGCCGGGGGGTTGGCTCGATTCACGATGTTTTCGATTATGTCTTGCCGTGTGTCCTCTGGCGGAATCCCGTGTATCACTCTTTTACAGGTGTCTTCCGGGGAGGCCACAAAAAGGAGGGTGCTGTAGTTGGCGCACCAGGCTGTATGTTTTCGCCCTCTCTATGTTTGGGGTGCTCATAACAAACACGTTTCTAGTCGCGTTGGGGCGGAGGATGTCTTCTGAAGCTTGTAGTTTGGTGGGCCCAGCAGCAGCGAGGGTTGTCGAGTGTAGGATGACGACGCTTATTTTGGAGACGTCGAGTCCTCCTTGCGCGCGGAAAACGACTTTCACGTGCTCCCGTGATAGTGGGGGCAGACGTAGTGCATGCTTAGCAGTCGGAGAGGAGCTCACCGTTCCCTGCGAAGGCTTCTCGGCGCGTAGGGCTTGAAGCCTTTTCTGGCTGCGGTTGCAGTACCAGACATTCCAGCCTCGTTCTTCGGTCACTTCGGAGGGTTCGATGTCCTCGTCCGGTACCGTCGAGGTGTCCATGTCAGTAGTCGGGGTCGCTTCATCCGAGTTCAAAGCGGGCGCCATTCGTTGAGGGGCGTTGGTTGCCGGCGTGGCTGCCTTTGGCTGGCCGCCGCGCGGTGGCGAAGAGGGGGAGGGGGGGGGTTGTTCCATTAGGCCTCGCCGCGCAGCCTAGCGTGGTGGGCGCTGAGGGCACCGGTGGTGAAGTATGAACACGTACTCCCTGCGACGTAAGACTGGTACAGGGGTTTGCGGCGGCGAAAAATCCACTTGTGGGATTCCTTTCAGGCGCACGACGACGATTTGGACTCAGAGAGAGGCATCTTTCGCAGGAGCGATGTGAAACGGCCTTTAGCACAGAGCAGCGCCACCACGCGTCTTCAACTGCCTGACTACCGTGCACATCCAAGAGCAAGCAAATCTTAATCCCACCACAGCGTATTGTGACGATTATAACGCGGCACTCCGGTTCACACTGATTAGTCTGCGTCCCGTGAAGCACCGCCCTCAATACACAGGCTCTTATCATACCACAATGTATGCTACCTCATCTCCAAGCGTATAATTTTGTTCCGATTGTCGTCCCGTCCACAAATATTTGTTTCTCAACTCGTGTAACCCCCATAAGTTGTTAAATAGCTCCGTCATTAGAAAGGAGAGGAAACCAAGCGCCGCCATGCGGAGGTTTCTACATGCGATGCCGTTCGATATTAGTAGCAGTTTCGCTGCCATGAAGGAAAGATGAAGGGGATTTCGCTTTTATTATTAATCTGCCTTCCTCCAATCACCGCCATCTCCATTACACGTAGTAACTGGACTGTCCGAAAGACGCGAAGGAAAGGCAAGGAGGAAGCTCTGGTAATCGGCCCTCTGTCAATAAATCATGCGCACTTTACAAGTGTTTCAGTCTGCGGTGAAGCATAAATGCTGGGAGTGTTGTCAAGATTGTTACAAACGGGGTGCTGCTCTATACACTTCAGTCTTGACGATCTGGAAGGTGTTCTGTAGCCATTCGAGAACGGAGAATACTAAAGTATACTTACCAAATGGGGAAAAAATGTCTAAAATAACGCACGAGGGACAAAAAACACGAAAACTAGACAGTACATCTATTTGCTTTCATTTATTTCCCCGGCGATTTGCCCGTAGAGCCTCGTCTCATCTACTGTGTATGTTCATAGTCTCTCCTGCAGCGCTTATCACCCAATAAAGCACACTTATGAAAGCCATGCCATATTTTTATGGCGAGGCACTCGCAGGTTCGGCAGCCCTAGTTTCTAGCTTAGTGATGGTAGGCGGCTCCTATGGCTGCTGGTGCTGCTGGTTCGGGATCACTGAAGATGGTGAACTCGGCAGTGTTCAGCAGCTGGAGGATTATGATCTTGGCAGCGCGCCACGCTCATTGAGAGGAAGCGTTTAGGGCGAGCCGCCAAGCTGAAGCAGAACTCGAGTTCAAGGTTGGACGGACGCTCCTGTACCACGAACGGAGGCGCATGCGGCAGCAAGAACTCCCCTTGCTCGGCCGCTGGCGCCGGCACCACTGGCGGGTATGCGGCGATCTCCCGACTCCATTCACCGCCCGGCTCAGGCTTAATATCCGCCGGACGCAGCATGCAACGCCTGCGAATATCCACCACGAGGATTAGAGAGAGCTTGGTACCACACTCAACAACTTTGTGTCAAGGAGTTTAATGCGCCAATGATGGCTGCACGATAAACAATCCGAGAAGTTGGTAAAGAACTCGCTTTCGAAGCCTGGCTACAGAACACTGACTCTCTCAGTCGTTTCTCATTTATTTCTTTTTCATTATTCGTATACCTCTATTTGCTGCTCGTGTCTTTACGTGAGCCAACCATTCTTCGCCTATTTCCCCGAGAGATTGTATGACCCACCCTTTTCGGGCGCCGCCACAAAAACCACAATGGGGAGCTCTGATGGATACATGAGATAGAGAAAATTCCCTTGCTTTAATTTCAATACCATCCAAATTAGAATCGGAAAGCACTGCACCCTTCTTGCCTGGCGTTGTGGGAGCCTCCACAGCCATTCAGTTACTATGAATGGTTTAGCCTGGATCCTCCTCTGGCTTAAGAAATACGAACAATCGCCAAAAAGAACAAAAAAACACCCATGGAAAATTATGGATCTTCTTAGGGATCTTGGTGCGTGGCTGATGACGGGTTTGATTGGTCTCGAGTACGGGCAAACATTAGGGCCAAGTAAGAAGAAAGCAGGGACTTTATACAACATGTTACATCGTTCGTGTCTTAGTGAACAAGCCGAGAAAAAGCCGTGATCGTCTGCGTGCGCGGGCCTAAATATATTCTTTCGGCTCCATCCACTTTACCCCTTACCCACGCTGTGGCAAGGAGTGAACCAATCAGGAACGTCCTGACAGTAAAAAAAAAACGACACTGGAAAGAAGAAAAGGGCCCTGACCGGGCTTAGACGAAGACCGGAAAGACATATACAGGCGTGAATATGTCTTTCGTTGTTGGTAAACAAAACACACTAGCACCGAGAGGGAAGTTCTTCCCTCTCACACGGTGACATCTCTTGGATATCGGTGACGCTGTGGCCAGAGGTCAAAGGCAAGAGGCATCGCGGTCGCGGGGCCATTAAGATAATTGACGCGGTATCCGTCAACAAAAGACTTTGGTTTGTGGCCACCTACCGGGTTTCAAGTGAAGACGACGGAGCACATCAAAGAACTTCCACCGCCGTCAGTGGTTCCCTCCCCCCTCCTGCAGATCGCAGCAACTTGAACAGGCGGGCATGTTCTCATTTATTTCATGATATTGGGGTTTAACACACCTGCTCTACACAGGAGACGAGGCCACTTGATTGACCACATGGGGATCTTTAACGTTTGCCGAAATCTCAGACGGGCTTTTTCGCTTTTCGCCTCCATCAGACAAGGCTTTTGATGGCTCGCTCATTGCCATTGTGAAAATTCGTATGCAATAATTCTACTTCATGATGCTCACCAACAAGGCCGTTTCTGTCATATTCTGGAGCAGTGCTTGGATATCTGCTCGGCGCTCTTAAGAGATGCCCCAATACAAGTGGGACGTTGTTTTAAAAGTAAACTGTCCTTCGTATAACATACAACCTTACTGCAAATCTTTGTACATGCGTTATTGTTGATTGATTGATTGATTGATTGATTGATTGATTGATTGATTGATTGATTGATTGATTGATTGATTGATTGATTGATTGATTGATTGATTGATTGATTGATTGATTGATTGTAGGGTTTAACGCGCCTACGCAACGCAGGCGATGAGGCACGCCGTACTGGAGGGCTCGGGATTAATTTTGACCACCTGGGGATCCTTGACGTGCGCCGAAAAATAGTACACACGGGGAGGAGGAGGAGGAAGTGGTTGTTGGGGGTGGGGGAAGGGGAGATAGAGGCCTGTAACTGTTTGGCGTTTCGCCGACACCTCAACCGGCCGAACGGAAGCGAGAGGGGGGACAGTAAAAAGAGTAGAGTAGGAGGGATGGAGGAAGAGAGGGAGAATAATAATTCGGCACGCGACTCTTTTTTGTAGCACGCACCCGTCCCTGCAGACAGGGGAAACGCGCGGCACACAGCAACCCGCCCAGGGACATCACCACGAACCCAGGGGTGCGCCAGGAAGAGATCAGAACCCCGGTAAGTGGGTCACGAGATTAGGTCACTGTGAAGGTGAGCAGACGGTTTGTGAGGGCCTCGAGTGGCGCGAGCGCAAGACCAGAAGGTAGCCGAGGGGGCAACTACGCCTGTGCCGCCGCCGCCGCCGCAACAGTCGCTTGGTCTGAACTGTAACTACTGGAGAAGGGGTTACACGCTGGTTGGCGGTTGTGCTAGGTATGCATTATACATTGGTTAGCGGGTTATGCAGGAGTGGATCACAAGGTTGGGGCCGTCGGGGGGAGAGGTGGGAGGGGAAAAAAAGTAATAATAAAAAAAAAATTAAATAAGGACAATAAAAAAGAAAAAAAAACAGTACATCAAAAGAAAATTAATAACAAAAGAGGTTAAGCAGCTGAGCCGCACAACAGGACCGGAATAGGAACGAACAGTGCGGTGTTGGGTAAAATAAAAAAAAAGATAATGAGAAAAAAAGGAAAAGAGAAAAAAAAAGGAGTACACTAAATGCTAAGTAGTAGCTAAATTCTAGTAACAACAATAAGGAAAAAGTTAAGTTGATAAAAGGTAGTGGATAAATGTTAAACAGCTGAACAAGATATTTAAGGGTTGAGCTAAACAAAGTAGATGAGAGTTGAACAGGTAAACATTACAAAGAAAAAAAAAACCAGATGGCAACAAGAATTAGACAAGCGCGGATACATGGGGATGGACAGTGAGATAGTGACGCAGGTAAAAGGATAACTGGGAGTACATGAGCCTGCTAGATAGAATCAGGAGGATTATATGGTAAAGGTTAGGAGGGAATAAATGGGAGTACACATTGGTTATACTGGTTACGTTAGTTAGTTATGGACCCGTGGGCCGAGGTGCAATGGACCCGTGGGCCGAGGTGCAAGAGAGAGAAAACACTTTATTGGCTGAGGAAGCGACCAAGGAGAATTGAAGTCCTTATGTTGGCGACGGGTAAGGGCTGAACGTCCACCCCACCAGGACGTCTTCTCCTTGAGTTAGGTGGGCGAGCTCGTGGTGACCGTAGGCCGATGCCTTTCGGCGACCTCTTCCGCCCTCTTGACCAAGCGTACCTGTAGGTCCGGGTCGGGGCTGCGAAGCGAGGCCTCTCACCTCTCCTCAGAAGGGATTTCGGGGAAAGGGTCCTGGGGGCATGCCCAGATGATGTGGGCCAGGTTGGCATGAGCGCCACATAAGGGGCACGCCGAGGTTGGGTAAAGGCTGGGGTGGATATGCGTCATAACGGCCGGATTGGGGAAGACTCCCGTCTGGAGTTGGCGCCAGACGTGGCTTTGTTCTAATGCCAGGGATTTGTCCGCCCGAGGATAGATCCGGCGGGAGAGGAGGTAGTAGGTGGTAATATCGTGAAAACCGATCAGACGGTCCCGCGCGGACCGGGCTCCGTGGTAAGGATACAGGTTCGGCCCTGCCCGGATAGTAAATCCTCGGGCTAGGTCATGGGCCACCTCGTTTCCCTCGAGCCCAGAATGCGCGGGGGTCCAGATCAGTCGTACTTGGGATTGCGGGGGGTTCCTGAGCAAAATTTTGAGCGCCGTTGGGGATATGCGTCCAGCGGCAAAATTTTGGAGAGCGGTTTTAGAATCTGTAATGATTGTTGCGGGGGTAGGGTTGAGTGAAAGGGCCAGCGCTATCGCCGCCTCTTCCGCCGGTTCTGGGATGGGCGTCCGGACTGTAATGGAATCAATGATGCTGGTTTGGGGGTAATTGCAAACAGCGATTGCGGTGAAAGCCTCATGGTGCCTGTATTCCGCTGGATTCGCCGTGGTTGTCGTCGATGCTGGGGGCAGCATCAGAGCGGCGGCCAGCACAGCGAGCGGTACATCCGAAGAGGCTGAAGAGGTGGCCATCGAATGGCCATCAAAGACCCGGGCTGCCGCACTGTCCTCAGCGATTCGCGGCAGGCAATCAGGAACTTCGCCCGAGGCAGGGTCTCTGCTGCTGCGACGAAAATTTTAAATGAGATACCGAGACACCGGGAAAGGGCAAGAATAAAGTGGTTTCCGTCACACGCAGGGGAAGTGTCGCACACCAACGCCAACCATAACGAAACCGCACACGCCCGCGCGCGCGAACTAACAGACCGCGCCGGGTCAAGTGGTGATCACTTGTGGTTCAGTACAAGAGACCGAATGACCAGCTTCAACGAAATAACCAAGGCCTATCGGCTCGCCAGACGCACGCTCCCGCCGCCCTGTAAAGGGCTGAGCAGGGAGCAGGCAGTCATATATAGGCAGCTTCAAACACGAACGGTCATGAGCCCGGCTTTCATGCACAAGATTTTCCCGGAGGCACACCCCGACGGTACGTGCAGGGTGTGTCGCAACGCCCCCGCGACTCTTGAGCACATCGTCTGGGACTGTCTGAACTTCCCAGAAGATTCTACATCAGGAAGGCTTCCACCCGCCCTTGAAGAGGCTAAGCGATCTGGCAACCAAGACCTCCAACTCGAGGCCGTCCAGCGGGTCATCGTGGCGTTGGCCAGGCAGGAGACTTCACAGCCCGGTAACGGGCGGGGGGCCTCTAACCCTGGTGGCGACAGCGAGGACGACACTGGCCAAGTCTGAAGTCCTAACTTGGACTTCAACCGCAGGCACAATAAATGTTTTTTCCAATCCGCTGCATCTACGTACACTACTAACGGGTCGTTTTTGTATTTCTTGTGCAGGGCGCGGGCTCGTTGTTCCCTCCGATCAGTGTGGTACGTGGGATTCATGTTGCGGGGAAGTGGTTTGGCTATGATGTTAGCGTGAATATTATGGGGAATAGTTGTTGCATCCTGATATAGGGTGTGGTATCCTATTCCTAGGTTTTGGAGGATGTGCCTTCCTGTGGGACTGCGAGCGATGCGTTCGTATTGTCCCATCAGGTGCGCTTCGACAAGTTCGCTGGCCTTACTGTGAAGGCCTAACCCTTCCAGTCTGGCAGTTGACGTGCCGGGGGGGGAGGCGTAGCGCCGCCTTGTAGGCGCGTCTAATGAGGACGTCTATTTTGTCCGTTTCTACCGTTGTAAGCTTAAGGTATGGAATGGAATAAACTATCCGGCTCACGATGAAGGCTTGGAGGAGGCGGACCCTGTCCTGCTCGGTGAGGCCCGAGTGCTTATTGGTGACTCTCTTCAGGAGACTAGTAGTTTGGTTTACATGCCGTTCTATCGTCTTGAGAAAGTTGTTATTCAGTCTGGATGATTGTATCTGAAGCCCAAGGACTTTGAGGGAAGTGACTTCTGGAATCTCTCTCCCTTCGATGTGAACTTTGATGTTGGGTCTGAGTTGTTTTTTGTGGCTCGGGGGAATACATAGTAGCTCAGACTTGACCGGGGAGCAGGTCAAGCCCGCTTTCCTCGCCTCCTCCACCACCACTTCTACGCCTCTTTGAAGCGTTTCTTCGATGTGGCCATCACTCCCCCGGTTCATCCAGAGGGTGATGTCGTCTGCGTAGAGGCTATGGTAGAGGTGGGGAATCTGTGCTAGCTTTAGGGGAATCTTTATTATTGCTAGATTGAAAAGTAATGGTGACAGGACGGCTCCTTGTGGCGTGCCTCGACTGCCTAGCGGGATAGTGTTAGAGACGAGGCTGTCTAGATGTATGGCTGCTGTCCGGTTCGACAAGAAGTCCTTAATGTAATTGTAAATTCTTTCGCCCGGATTGACCGATCCTAGACCCGACATTATGGCCTCGTGCGCAACGTTGTCAAATGCTTTGGTCAGGTCCAGGGCCAGTATGGCCGCCGTGTCTAGGCCGCTGGGGGGTTTGATGATTTGCTCTGATAATTGTAAAAGTACATCTTGAGTTGACAGACCAGTTCTGAAGCCAATCATACTGTGGGGGAATTGTTCAGTGTCGTTCATGTATGTTGTGAGACGGGCTAAGATTACGTGCTCCATGAGTTTTCCTAAGCATGACGTCAGGGAAATGGGGCGGAGGTGTTCGATCGTGAGTGGTTTGTTTGGCTTAGGAATGAGGATAACCTTGGCATGTTTCCATGATTCCGGTATTTGCCCTGTTATCCAACATGTGTTGAGAAATGCTGTTATTGCGGTGATTGATAAGTCGTCGAGGTTTCTTAGTGCCCGGTTCGAGATCTGGTCAGGACCAGGCGCCGAGTTAGACCTAAGTTTGCGAATTGCCAGTCGGACCTCTGCCTCGGTTATATCTCTATCCAATTCAGGATTAGGATGCCCACTGTACGGGGGCAGCGCGATTTTGGGACCTATTGGGAGGTACATGTCTCGGATTTGGGCCGTTAGTTCGTCGTCGGAGCCTGAGTATGATTGAAGGATTTTAGATATGCGGTGTTTCTGTTCTGTTTTGCTCTGATCTGGATCGAGGAGGTGTCTAAGCAGCTGCCATGTCTTCTTCATTCCAAGGTTTCCTTTCATCTCGTCGCAAATCTGGCTCCACTGGTTGCGCGCTAGAGTGATCGCGTGCGTTCTAATCTCCGTTTCCAGTCTGGCCAGTTTCAGCCGCAGTTTCCGGTTGCTCTTGTTTCTACGCCATCGTTTTTGGATCCCTCGGTATGCCTCCCAAAGGTGGTTGAGGCGGGAGTCTACCATATCGGAAGGGATTTCACGGTCTAGGTCTTTAGTGGCTGCTTTTATGTCTGCAATTAATTGTTGCGTCCATACGTTTATGTCCTTAATGCACTCCGGACTTTCGCGTTCGTCGCCATGTTTGCTGGTGATTTACCGGAGCGCCCTGAACTCATCCCAGTCGGTCAGAGTTTGCTGTCTAAGGTTTTGATTGAGTTTTTGATTCGGAGTCATCACAATCTCAATTATTATGTGGTCACTGCCAAGCGTTTGTTCAGTGACCCCCCATCTTAGTCTGTTTACGTGTAGGGAGAGGGTGAGATCCGGGGTAGTGTCGCGTTGTGTGCTGTTTCCGATGCGTGTAGGAGAGACCTATGGGAACGAATACAGACACCATCTGACGCTAGAAACAGGCCGAGGTGCAAGGAGTTTTGTCGTTTGCACAGGTGACTGGGTGCACAGGTGTTCGGTTTTGGGGGAGTTTTTTTGCCATCCAGTTTATGACCGAGGCAGGGTGGGGTTGCTGGCTGAGGCACGCAGTCGTTTTTGCTTTTCGCCTCCATTAGTGAAGCGGTCGCCGCGGCCGGGAATGGAACCCGCGACCTCGTGCTCAGCAGCGCAACGCCTTAGCCACTGAGCCACCGCGGCGGGTGCGTTCTTGTTTGCGCGAGGGGACACTTCTTAATCAGGATATTCGAAGAATAAAACACCGTCGTCGGTACAGGGGATCGACCCCAGGCTGCGTGGGTCAGACAGTGAGAATTTTCCACTCGGACACAATTTCTTTCATGATTAGAATGAATTTAAGGGGTATCGCACACTCATTAGGTCAGTTATGAAGTCAATGAAAATTAAACATGCAACCTCCTTGGGTATCACTTTCTTGAGCTGGTACCCGCAATTGCGGAAATAGCGGCCTTCAATGCTAAGCAAACTTTAGATTTACCTAGTCTAAGGAAATTGCCCAAGTTTCGTATCTTATCTTGTCCAGCTCGTGCGAAAAAAAGGCTCCAGGTCGCGTAGTGTGCAAATGCGAGACTGGCCTCCACCAACACGTGGCAGATGAACATTGGGGGAATTGGTGAAACGATAATAAAGGCTATGGGCCTCATTGATATTAATGCATACTTACTTCCTTGCTTGCCTCTTAGCTTATTTGCTTGCTTGATAAATCAGACGGTTCATTATAGCGCTTCAATAACTTGACTTCATTCTGAAGAAAAGGTCACCTGTCGATTTTAAGACGACTAAAAGGAATCTGAAAAGGAAGAAAAAGAAGACGAAGAAAAGAAAAAGAAAAGAAGAAGAAGACGAAGAAGACGAGAGCCATGCACGAAAGGACCATCTAGGTAAAGAAATTGGCTGTTTTAGTATTTCCGGTTACCATTTCGATATCATTATGCCTTTTGTACCGACCGCAATCCTTCCCTCAAGTTACAGGTATTAAATATCTTGATATTATCTATGATGAAAAGCTTGCATGGCGTCCTCATATTAAACATGTCGCTGCTAAAAGAGAAAGAGCTGTAGGCGTGCTCCGCAGGCTATGTGACCGCGAATTCGGGTTTCGTAGAGACACACTGTTGTTGGCCCGGGACTCAGTTTTGCTGCGTCCTATTTTCTGGGTGTGCGGCGTGTAAATTACATCCCCTATTTTTTATTGAGGGAATGGCTTTGCGATTATGGTTGGGATTACCAAAATATGTCGCTAACCCTATTTTACACTTTGAGGCACGATTTTCTCCACCGAAGTATAGATTTCAATGATTGACCATTAACCTTTATCAAATTGTTTGAGTCCCCACTGCACGACGCAGAGTTCATTTTCCGTCTGTGGCCCGACCTTTTTTCAAGGCATTCAGTGGCCTCGGTTCGAGAGCCCCCAGATAGATTTAGTACAGTCATGGCTTCAGCCACTTCACGCAGACCTTTTTCGTCTCTCCCTTCCTTGTATTAGTGTATCATACATAGAAAGAAATTTTGATAATATCTTCCACCCGAATGCAGAGATGTGGCAGGCCCGCATCCTCAAGGGATTGCTGGAGGATCATTTGTCAACCCTTCATACCCATATCGTCATTGCTACCGATGCCTCGCAAAGTGATGAGAAGCCTGGAGTCGGAATATTCTCTCAGTCCCTCGATTGGTCCTTGTCAATTATGTTACCATATTACAGTCCTATTTTCCATGCGGAATTATTGGCAATATTCATAAAATTCAGCATACATTTTCGCATGTTGTCATTCTTTCTGACTCTCTGTTTGTGTTTTCCGCATTAACATGCGAAAACGATCGTTCAGTTATCCGCAAATTCTGGTCATTTGTTCCTCATCAGCTTTATGAGGTTAGGCTAGTGTGGACTCCAGGACATGCAGGAATCTCATACAGGGAAGTGGCGGATCAATGAGTCAGTATGTCTATTGGTGGCCCTGTGGTCGTGCAATGTCCAAATGATAGCTTTCTATTGGGGGCGAGATCTAGACGTTTACAACTACTACTCCAGACTTATCGACAAGACGCCCTTCTCTCTTCTAGAGATTACAGCCACCTTCGTCATGCATGGAAGCCGATGTTTTGTGAATCAAGGCTATGCGAGGTAGCGATCCCTCAACTTCGATGCGAAATTCCCCAGTAAATGTTTATCTTTATCAATCTGGTGTGGCTCCATCTCCGAAATGCCCTTTCTGCGACAAACTAGAAAATATAGAATATTTCCTTTTTAATTGCCGCAGCGTCTCCCCAATGCGCCGCACGCATTTGGCGTCAACCTTTAGGCGCCTCCACCTTCCACTAACTACTTCCGAGGTTCTCTCACTAGGCGCTTCCGGCCTAGGAGTTTGCAACAGGGATGTTGTGTCCGCCTTTCACTTTAATGTTGCGGCGACAGGCCGGTTTCTCTGCTAGCCAGCTAAGCGTTCACATTTATTTAATTTTTGTTCCTGACTCTACTTTCATATTACATGTAGAAAATAATTTCTGAACTGTATTTTCTTATCGAAATTTTGGGATGTAATAATACGGATCACATCCTGATTCGATACAAAGCTTCTTGGTCAATCCCCCGCGTGTGTATGTGCCATGGTCTGAGGCAACCAACCAACCAACGAACCTTGCTGTCACAGCTTACCTGTCACAGCTTATGGCATATCTAATCTGGCTCTTTTTGCATCTTATTTATCTAGTCAACGTCTCCGTCTCACCCAAACACCTGCGGGCTTAGCCCTCCTGAAAAGTCGTCACGTCCCATGCCAATCCACTGCCTCTCAGCCCCTCCCTAATAACTGGAGAAGTGTTATCCGGGTTCGCCCCTTGCCAAAAATATGCACCCGGACCTACAACCCGGCCGCCGAAAAGCGCGAAGTCAAGTGCACGAGACCATCAATGGAAAGCGTGCAGATATCTCTTACACGGACGCCAGCACCTACCCCAACGGACAGCATCAAATAGCCGTAGTCACCACCAAGACCACCCTCGCAACTTCTGCAACAATCGAGACGTCGTCAACATCGATTGCCGAAGAGTTCGCCATCGCATTAGCCCTCATTCATACGAAGAACCCCCTAATCATCACAGATTCTCAAGCAGCCTGCAGAAGCTTTCTAGCCGGAAGGGTGGCCCGCTCAACTTTAAAACTACTGTCTCTGCATCAACCCTGCCGGAAAGTCATCCTCATTTGGACTCCTGGCCATTCTTCACGTGCACGGGCAATAACTTTGCTCACCAGCAAGCCTGCGCCCTGTCCCTCCAGGCTACTGAGGATACCGAACCGTCCGTTTCTCTACTGACTTTTCAAGACATCACTCAATATTACCGGTTCGAACGACAGCACTTCCCTCCTCCCCATCCTAAATTCTCAAAAGAAGAATCCCTACTTCGCCGACTGCAGAGCAATACCTTCCCTCACCCAGTGCACCTACATCGCATGTTTCCAACGCAGTTCCCTGCCGAATGCAAGTTCTGCTCACAACCCGGTACTCTTCCCCACATCATATTAGAGTGGAAGCACAACCCCAACCTCCCCCTTCTTCCATACCCTTTCCCACCCCTGAGCTGTGGGAGAACCTGGTGACCAGCAGCGATAAGGACGTCCAGACACTTTTGGCCTCCAGAGCGAAGGCTACCGGCTCATCGTATGGCTTCCTGGAATAAAGAACCGCTCCCACCTCACCGGCTCAATAAAATGTTTTTCACTCACTCACTCTTCAAGACTAAGAAGATATTTGCACTTAGACGCAACTCTTTCAGATACACTCCGATAAATTGAAGAGTACATATTTTCAAAGTTCGGATGGAATGTTCCGCTTTTTGGTTCATGGCAATGCGAAGTGACCTTCCCCAAGCTGCGCTGCAGGATCCCGAGGTTAAATTTCTATCGGTTTAGAACAGGGCTTTCGCCTACGGAACTATGCGTGTGGTACCAAGTCTCTGAAACAATCGCACATTTTTTGTCGTCTTTCGCTGCTACTCGGCAGCTCGACAACTGCCTTTGAAGGAGCCAATTGAGCGTATGGGGTTGATCCTATCGATTCCACTTATATTTTCTATTGCGGCAACAAAATGGGGGTATGCAAAAAGGGATATATATATTTGTATTCAAGTTTACCTTCCTACTGCAGGTCGAGGGATACGTAGTTAACTGCAGGATACGTAGTTGCTGAGGGATACGTAGTTAACTGTAATTAATCGGTAATTCGGGTTTTAATCATACCGAACTTTTATTTCACGGCCTGTTTCTTTCCTGAAATAAATTAAAACAGTCTAAGCTCGATCTAACGAAACACGACCTTACCAATGTTTCCCGATCTAACAAACAAATTCGGATTCCCCCGCAAGTACCTGTACGGCTCAATGATTTTATGAACTCGTACTAACGAAACAGATTCACCGCCTTTCATGATTTAACGAAGTAGTTGGAGAAACCAACACATTTAACAAAGGAGCAGTTTCGACTGTGTTTCGTCACAAAGCCCCGAAGATGATCGCCCCACGTCAGAAAATAAAAAAAAACGAGGCATCTAGTTTTGTTTTATGAAGGTTTACGAGATAAAATCAGCAGTTAGATTGCCGCACAACACCGCATCCCAACCGGCACGCCTCCGACAAACTTGAAGCGAAAGAACGCCATCACCTGCGCCACTTCGTATGGAATTTCGTCGAAGGAAAAGAACCTCAAGACCACCCCGCCCGAGAATTTGGAAAAATCCCGGTTTACGTGGTTCACGAATATGAGATCCAAGCACGTTGCACTCAGCGGGGAAGTAGTACAGTAAAAAGCGCTGTGTCGTGCGTCTGCTCGGGTGCGACCACTTCAGGGCGAGCCCCGGCAGCCTTATTTTCATCTCTGGCTTTTAGCGCATTGCAAAATTACCGGCAAGCGAGTGCCGCCGAAACTACGATGCCATGCTAGCTGCTGAGATGCGCCTCCCTCTAGACATTTAAATAATGGAATTAACTGCTTGTTAAACGACAGTCCCAATTTTACGAAGTTCTCGATTGAACGAAATAATTCGCGGTTCCCGGCGAGTTCCTTAGGTCGGATTTTAACAACGAAATTGCTTCAGGACTTTCGTTAGGAATTTAACGAAATGAGTGATTTAGCCCTGGCCAATCTTCTAAGGTCCGTACGTGCCAAAAACATCGAGGGCATCAATATCATCATCATAATAATCATCATCATCGTCGTCGCCGTCGTCGTCGTCGTCCTCATTGCTGTCAGTGTCGGCGTTCTAATCGAGTCATTACTGCGCTTTCTTCGGCATCGCAGGAGCGATATCTCTCCGAAGGCTTCAACCAGCACACTTGGAGATAGCCATGGCCTCCAGGAGAACGGATGACGGCGGCAGTGGGGCCAGTGACGAGCTGCAGAGCAGGTTAGAGGACTGCTTCGCTCTGCGCGGGACACGCCAAGAGCTGGAGGCCCCCACGCCGGCGCTGGTAACGTCAGTGCTGCGGAGGGCGCTGTCCACGCTGGGGATGACCGACGTGGCCCTGGATAAGTCGCACAGCCTGCTGCCTTCCGAGGGGAACCCATCGAGGTCTCGGTGCCGCTGCTGCACCACCTGGCCCTCCAGAGGAGAGAGAATAACTGGACACATCTCCTCTCACGTCCACCGACACTGGTGAGTGAGAACGGCGCGTCGGAGGAAGAGGCAGAGTCGCTCCATAAGCAGTGCGCGCCCGCAGCGAGGCAGTGCGTGAAGCACAGTCAAAGCGACAGCGGCGGACATGGGCGGGGCGGTGCGTTTGATAGCGTCAACATGGCAGCGGCAAACAACGACCGCATGTTACTCTTTTGTTTGTTAACCGTCTGCACGGACTGCATTTGCACATTTTTAAATGCATAGCATTTTAGTAACTCACAATGTCACGCGGCGTTCGGCCTAGTCCGCAGCCAGGCCACTACACTATAAAAGAAACAACAGTTTCCGGCGCCCGGATTCGAACCCATGACGGCGCGGGCGGAACGGCAAGTGCCGGGCGCACTACCGATTGAGCCACGCAACCAACACGGATTTCGATGCACCGATAGCGCCTTATATCCTTCACTCATTTATGGTTTGTTTCGAAAGCGCCATAAGTTGTCACGCGCCTCCGCAAGATGGCGACACAGGTTCCGCGATCGAGACTATGATCGAGAGACCCGCCATAAGTTGTCACGCGCCTCCGCAAGATGGCGACACAGGTCCCGCGATCGAGACTATGATCGAGAGACCAGCAGCGCTGGTCTTTACACTTTGCGTATGGCATTACTTTAGGTCCAGGTGCCACAGTCGCTCAGTGGAAACTTCTGCTACCGCGGTATCAACTGGTACAAAGAAAGCTGTAAAATCCTCCTAGAGTATAGTGCTCTCATTGGTCTGCTTATGAGGCGCATTTCTAATGAAAAAAAATTCAAAATGCAGGTTTGCTTTCAAACTTGAACTATTTACCTAGAGCATTTCGCTGAGGTGCAGTTTGCTAACTTACCAGAAGTTTTATAATATCACGGATACTATGCGCGTAACGGTTTAGTAGGCGTTGTCTCTTTCCTGGTAATAAGTTGCTCGGAAGGCGTAACCTCTGTTTGTTCATATCAGTTACTCAAGTCCAGCACTGCCAGTGAAAAACCCTTTGCATTTGGGGTTACTTTCGCAGTATCATGAAAACAAGAAAGCAGGATAGACGGCAGCAGTAAGGCAGTGTTTAAAACCATATTTTCCTCCCCGGTGTACTAACGCAGGAACGAGCTGCTGGCAAGGATGACAGAAAAGCTGACAAAGAAAGTTTGCGACTTGACCGCACTCTGGTGGCACACTGCGGTGGCCATTCTGGCTTCTAAAAGACCCCTCGACCGCAGGCTCCCGGGCGAGATGAACGAAAGGGTCGAAGATACGCTCCAGCGCATGGTCTGAGCAGCTCAGCACCCAAGTACGCGGGCTGCCCGAACAGCTGGGCCTACCGCCGGCATTGGCTTTGGTCAGTCTGTTTTTAAGCTCACCATCCTACTTCGCTTGGGAATCCTGCTGCATTTAATTACACTTTAGCACTTTTATGGAGCGTTGAAAGGCCCGTGCAGTTCAATGAAACATGTTGTTGGTCGAATTGGATCATACTGAATGGAAGGTTCAGCGCAAAGAAAACGAGTACGGTGACAGATAAGACAGGTGCTTTCACTGTCGTCCTCGTCTTTGTGCTATGCCGCCCATTAAACCCCTGCGGTTGGTCATAAAAACGATTGAATTTCGATGTTTAGCTTGCAGTGAACTTTAGCTAGTTTTAAGGGGGGGGGGGGGGGGTCATGGTTGATGGCATCTCCGTTATTGTTATGACCCGGTGCTCACAGCCGTTTTGAGAAGAGTTCTGCTACTTGTCATTTTATTTCATGCTGCTTGATGTTTTTTTTTTTTTTAATGCCACGTTTGCTCCCGTCCCATTCCTCCTGCAGCCGGAATCGGCCCTCCCGGTCCTTGAGCAGGACAGTGTCTTTCGCACCAAGGACCACCTGAGGCTACTCGCGGCAGATGCTGAGCTGCGCGCTAAGCTGGACTCTTGCCCCCTACGTGCTGCCGTGGTGCATAGTCACCCCACCAGTGGACGAGCTGCTTCAAATGACCCGCCACTTCACCAGTCTCACAGAAGAAAAAGTTACTTTCCCGGAAATTAGCCTCTGGCTCTTGTAATTTCTTGCGAGGAGATGGGGCCACTCGACTTTGCAGTGACACCGACATTCGGCCTTACTGTCATACCGCAGTTCTACAAGCAAAGAAATTTGCTGCCACGTCGTAAGGCTCGACTAAAATGTCTAACGTTAAGACTAAACACAAGGCGTTAGTCCTGGCACCATGATTTGAGGCAGTGGTTCTCAATTATATACGGGCCGAGGACCCCTTTTGGGCTCCGAGGACACCTTTCGGGCTCCGAGGACCCCTTCGATGACCCCGAGGACCCCTTTCGGACCCCATGAGAATGGCGTAGCCAAAATATTTTTCTGAGGGGGAGGGGGGGGGGGATATGCCACTGGCAAAAAAACTAAAAAGAAAGAGGGCCTGTCTCAAACATAGTCATTTTTCATCCTTGCAGTTTTTATTTTAGTTATTATATATTAAGATATTGTGTAAATATGAAAAAAGACTGAAAGTGGGGGAGGTGTGGCGATTATACAATTTCGGGGGCTGTTCTTACACCGAACCCCCTCCCCCCCCCCCCCCCCCCCGGCCCTGCTACTCCCCTGCCCCCCCGTGAACTAATGCTGATTGTGTCATAATGTCAAATTTGCCCTTGCAGCTCAATTTACCAACATACTTATTCAATGCCCGCCTATTATGTTGGACTTTTATACTTACGCGCCTAATATTGCCGAACAACTTGCTGTTGCAGCCAAATCACTTAGCGTTTTGCCTGTCTGCCTTTTCCGCATAGCTTGCCTGTCGTGCATAAAGCCAACGTTAAGTAATGGCTAAGCAGAGAAAGTGAGCGTACAAGTCATGCAGCGAAGCCACCTTTTCGCATTTCCAGCAGAGTATCAGAGAGGAAGTTAACTTCAAGGCTGTCGAGGGGACGAAAAGAAGATTAGAATGCTGGTGGACGAAAAGCAGAGAGGGGAATATTGCCTAGGACAGTTACCACCTGTAACAGGGAAAAAAAAGTATTTCGGGCGTAATAAGCTTTAGTGCCTGCCCTAAGCAGCGCTAGTATTAAACCAAGAGTGTAAAACATGGTTATATTAGTCCTTTTTGGTAAGATGACATGTCATCACCCCGCTTCAAAGGGTAAACCAATAGGAATCATCATCATCACCATCAGCAAGGTTTAGCAAAAAGGAGAAATGAATGGGGTGGGAGAGCTCCGGGAGAGCATCGGGGAAAGCTTCGCGGACCCCGGAAATTCCCTCGGGGACCCCCTGGGGTCCACTAATCCCCATTCGGGAACTATTGATTTAAGGTGTAATCTCGTCGAGCTTGTGGCCATCGCAAGGTCTGTATTCATTGTAGTCCCAGTAGGTCAAGTTGAGGGTAGCGGTAGACGATGTAATATTTAAAGCAAAACGTTAATTTCAACCAGACGCATGCCCGGTAGTTCCTGCTGACAGTCTGTCAAAGTGATGCATACAACGCTTTGTAAACTTGGTTCGCGCTTCAAGCTTGGTTCGCGTAAACAACGCATTATGAGCTTGGTTCGCGCATCGGCATCCACCAAGCAACCAATGAATCTCTTCATGCGCAAGTACTATCGACCACATAGAATTTGCACCCATGCTCTCAGTCCTGCGCGCGTACTCGAAATTTTAGTAGTGTTACAACGCCAGAAACTAGCAAATAACACCTGCGGGTGTTGAACAGCGCTTTGTAAGCAGGAATGTGTACTGCTTTCGCGTGATATACTTTGGTTGCCGCTGCCACATGGTCGGTCTTTTTTTTCTTTTCTTTGCCCCGTGGTGTGATTTAGTGCGCATATTTTGTGATAAAAAGCGAAAGATTATATACCGTGTTAGTAAATTGTTCGCCCACAAACTTCATCGCATGATAAAAAAATTTTGTTCATGTAGTGGCCGTGGCCACTACATGTACCACACGGAAATTCATAATTTAGAAAAAAAAAGTGTGCTCCTTGCAGGACTCTGCTCTGTACTTGCCAATACCAACCAGGTAGTTCAAAACTGCTGCCCTCCACGAGGATTCTTCAGCCAATTGTATTCTTTTCATCTGCGTAAATGTTAAGAAAATAATGGCGCTACGCTCCGAAAAGAATACTGAAAGAACACTTGCAAGGAGTCATGATTTGAAGAGAGAGAGAGAGAGATCAAACTTTATTTAAAGCGGCCCATGTCCGGGCTGCCGAAACTGTGGTTCTGGTGGGCCTGGAAGACGTTCAGGTGGGAATTCCGCAGGTGTCAGGGCCCCGCACGTGGGCAATGTGCCGGGCGAGGCGAGGCCAAAGGATGGGGCGAAGATCAGGCGGAGGAGCGGCCCAGTTTTCCCATGAGTATGGAATGTGGGATGGTAAAATGTGTGGATGAAGAAAGTGAGGTGATCTCCTGGCGCGAGGACAAGTCCAGTAGGTGTGTTTAACGTCGGGATAGGCACCACACACCTGACAGTGGGGCGTGCCATCTCGGGTCATGATATAGTGAAGAACGAGGTCACAAGGGAGGGAGAGAGTCTGAGCCTGGCGGATGTAAGTGCCTTCGCAGCGTGTGAGGTCAGAAGTGGGAGGAGGAAGATTACGGCGAGATCTGCGAAGGTCCTTCAGCTGTTGCCTCCGGGCCTTGCGATGGGCGGCGCGTTCTTCCTTGGGGCTGTAGTCCTGGGGCCAGGGTTGAGGGTCGCTCGGGTTTCGATTTGCACGAGCAAGGGCATGAGCCCTTTCATTCCCTACAATTCCCTGGTGTCCGGGGACCCATTCTAGAAATACGTGCAGGTGACTGTGGGCTGCCATGTAGCATGTCAGCTCGTGATGAATGTGCGCAGGTAAGGAGTTAGTTGCGAATTCTCTGAGGGCAGATTGACTATCCGTGCGGATGGTAATTTGGTCAGTTGAATGGGGTTGCAGCATGATCGAATCGGCAATGGCTTGAATTTCAGCAGCTGTAGAAGAAGGTACATTACAGTGTTGACGGATGGTTTCTTCACGTGGACCTACCGTGACAGTTGTGGCCATGTTGTCGGTAAACGTGGCGTCTGTGTAATATGTGTCATGTGATGGGCTGGAAAGATGGAGGGCTCTACTTCGGCGCCTGCCGGAGTCTGAAGACGGGTCCATGTGGCGTGGGATGGGCTTGACCATTATTCTAGGAATTGTGTCCCATGGTGGAGGGTCTTTTGGTAGAGGAGGTAAGTGAGATGTCGCAAACCCTATATCAGCCAGGATGGTGCGACCTTGGGTTGACGTCGTGAGCCTGTGCTGTTGGGCAGCGATGTGCGCGGCTACTTTCTCCTCAAGAGTATTGTGGAGGGCCGTGTCGTCAAGAAGATAGTTGGGGGCGTACATGGGCACCCCGAGTTCAGTTCGTAAGCATTTCCGGATGGCGATCTCCAATTTATTGTTTTGAGTTTTCGTGAGTTTAAGGTAGGGAAGGGCGTACAAAACTCTGGAAAAGATAGTTGCTCCTACTATCTTGCGAAGCTCGTGTTCCTTGAGGCCTGTTGTGTGGCGGGTGACTCGACGAAGCATGTTATTGATTAGATTGATCTGATTGGTAATACTTTTGGTCCATACTGTGCTCTTCCCATCTTGTTGCCATATAAAGCCTAGGATGCGGATGTGGGGTCGTCGGGGAATTGGGTGGCCATTGACAGTGAGGCTGTTAAGGGAACGATAGATGTCTTTGTTTGTTACTCTGATTAAGAACAACGACGTATTCCGATTTTTCTGGGGAGCATTCCAAGCCCACGGATCTTGCATGAGCTTGAATAATATCCAAGCCATCCTGGAGGGCACGCTCCTGGGCACCCGGACTGCCTCGAAAACTCCAAATTGTAATATCGTCGGCATAAATGGCATGGCGGAGATCCGGAACCGAAAATAATTTAGAGGGCAGGTTTTTCATAGTTAAATTAAACAGAATGGGCGATAGGATGGAGCCTTGAGGCGTACCACGGCGTACGGAGAAGGGGGCTGATGGTTGGTTGTCGGGTCCAATAATGCGGGCAGTGCGATTGGATAGAAAATCTTTGATATAATTGAAAAGGCGTGTGCCAGGCCGAGTTTCTTGAAGGCTTTGGAGGATCGCGTCATGGGCAACGTTATCGAAGGCCTTTTTTATATCCACGCCGACGATAGTGCGGAGTTGGGCGGTGCTTGGAATTTCAAACACGTCTTCCTTAATCGGAAGCGCTATGTCTTGGGTGCTGACATGCTTTCGGAACCCAACCAGGGTAGGTGGGAAGTGGTTTCCGGCCTCTAGATGCCATTCGAGGCGAGTGAGGACCATTTTCTCCATTAATTTGCCGATACAGGAGGTCATCGAAATACGGCGGAGGTTTGTCGTTGAAGTTGCTGGTTTACCGGGTTTGGGGATTAGGGTAACGTGGGCCTCTTTCCATTCTGGCGGCAGACTGCCAGAAAGCCACACCCGATTGATATGCGTCAGAAGCTCTTCTAATTTAGAGTCAGGAAGGTTACGGAGCATTTTATACGTTACGCCATCCGGTCCAGGGGCTGTGCATCGCTTTAGTTGAAATAGAGAGTTCTGGAGTTCTGCCATGGAAAATTCAGAATTAATTCCGGTATCCATATCTTCTGGTTGATCAGATATATACTCGACAGTGGGTATTCGATGGGTGCATGGTGGGTAGAAAGTGTTTCGAATTTCTTCTATGAGGGCGGGTTGATCGAGGTTCTGTGCCAATAATAGTTTTTTAAGGGTGTGTCGAGGTTTTCTCCCTCCAAGGAGGGACCTGAAAACGTTCCAGACACGGGAGATGTGAAGATGGCCATTCATGGCATTGCAAAAGTCAAGCCAGTGCTGTGTGGCCAATTTGTCGGCGTATTCTCGGCATTCCTGCTCCAGGGCTACGATTCGTGAGTGGAGAGTCACATTGCGTTTGTTAAGGCGCCAGCGTTTGAATAACGTGCGACGCTTGTCCCATAACGACAGGAGGTGGCTGTCAACATGGGGGTGGTCTTCGGTGCGGGCGATCGCTTTACTGTGTCGGCAAATCGTTGATTGTATGACAGTACTCCACACGCCTATGGGCAGATTACGCGTGTCAGTGGCGTCCAAAGCTGCTCTAGCGTCTGACCAGTTGACGAGTTTTGCACGACGGAAGTTGGTGCTAGCTTGACGGATGCGGGAACTAAAATGAACATGGATTTCGAGAATGTAATGGTCGCTTCCTAGAGTTTCTTCAGTATTCTCCCATGCTGCTCTGAGAGGTCCTCGGATCCATGCGAGATCTGGGGTGGTGTCCGACTCCCGACCTGTCCCCAGTCGTGTAGGGGCAGATGGTTCAGTGAGGAGTGTGAATTGATGACAGTCAACAAAATTTGCCAATTTACGGCCGAGTGGTACCACACGATCGTACCCCCACGTAGTATGAGGACAGTTGAAGTCACCAAGGAGGAGGACAGTATCACGAGAACTCGCAGTAGGAACGAGGGTGTGTAGCGGAGGCAAAGGTGCCGAAGGTTGGTTGGGGCTCCAGTACACATTGATGACTGTGAGTCGATGGTCGCCTACCAGAGTAGTGGTGCTGACATGTTCGTGCGAGGGTGTATTAACATGCGTGGTGTCATTTTGGGTGGTAGGGAGGTCTTTACGCACGTAGGTAAGTGTCATGGTAGGTGTGGCGCTGGTGTCTACGATGCCACGGCGACGATGGGTAATACTAGGTAGTGAAAACACTTCATAGCCGTGAAGTGGGAATGACCCTCCAGCTTCTTGAACAACTAAGATATCTGGGTGTTTTCCAGTGAATTCCATGTGCTGTAGGAGAAGGTTTTTCTTTCTTCGGAGCCCACGACAATTCCATTGCCAGATTATGAGGGATTTACGGATATGAGGAGGGTTTGGAGCCAATGCCGTATTATTCATTTTGCATCGAATCGCAATCTTCGGTCGCGGTGGTTGTGCGTTTATGCGGAAGGCGGTCGTCTTCAAGCGAAGCAAGGCGGGCGGTAAGCTCCTGAAGAGCAGCGAGTATCGGAGATAGAGCTTGAGATACGATGGAAGGGACTAGTTGTTCAAGCAAGGAGGGGAGGATTTGATCCAAGGTGGCACGAACAATGTTTTGAATATCGATGTGCGTAAAAATGGGCTGCACAACTTGGGACGACGAAGTAGGGGCAGACAAGGGGTTGACTTGTGGGGTAGGGGAAGGTAATGAAGCGGTTGTTGGGTGCATAGTTTGGGGGGGTGAAGTGTTGGCGGCAAGAGGATTGACGGAGGGTGTAGATGTGGGTGAGGAGGGATTATCTGGGCCGCTCACCTGTCGAGTTGGAGGAGGAGCCGGGCTGTTGACACACGGTACGTTGGAGATAACCTCGTGCTTTCTGGAATCCAGGCGTAAAGGATATCCAAGGGTTTTGGGCAGCAAGGAGTGGTTGATTTTCAGGCCCACCCGTTGCCCGCGCCTTTGGGAGCGGCTCCGGTTCCGGTTCTTGAAGCCATGGGGGGACTTTTCCCGCCGTTTGCCCCGGCTCCGGTTCCGGCTCTTCAAGCCATGTGGTGACTTCTCCCGTCCTTTGCTCCGGCTGCGTGAGGAAGCTAGAAGTTCAAACCGATTAGACGTGGGCAAAGCAGGCCAATGGTTGGCTGAAGAAATCAATGGAGGTTGCTCTTGGGTTTTCATGTACCGCCGTCGCAGGGTCCTCGTGCGTTCCCGCAGTACCTTCGTGGCCTCGTCGCGTGCAGGGCAATTGGGGTCCGTCGCTGGATGTTCGCCACTACAGTTGACGCACCGAGGCTCGCAGTCGTGACGAGTGTCGGAAGGTGACTGGTCTGGAGGAAACTTGGTCCCGCAGGTCGCGCAGCGCAGGAACACATTTCGGTTAGGGCAGACGAGGGTCCGGTGCTCCAAGCTAAAGCAGTGAAGGCATTGCTGACTGTTGGGGCGGGGCGGGTAGAGTCTGAACACTGTTGAACAGAGGACAGCGTGGCGAGGTAGGGAAGGTCCTTCGATCGTGATGAGAAGGGAGGCCGTCTGACCAAGCCGGCGGAAGCGTAAAATTTTTCGAGACGGCACGAGAAGCTCGGACTGCAGGAAGTCTTCTGAGAGGTCAAGGGACACGCCATGTATAACACCCTGAGCGTTGTTGGGGTTGTTGGCCTCGTACGTTATGGTGGGGTGCGAGTTGCCTAGGAGAGCAATCTGCTGAAGTTCAAGAAGTTTTGCGGCTGCCGAATCTCGATATGCATCCACCGCTAGCAGATTTTGACGGCGTCGTAGCTTGATGAAGATGTCGCGGCATTCTTGCTTCGTCAAGTGGGCTGCTTGTTGAACAGCCTGTCCGATAGCGCTGGGGTCCGCCTCAGCCAAGTTGGTGTTGTCAGTGAGCTTCAGGATCACAGTTCGGGGCAAGGGTAGGCGGGGTGCATTAATGCCGGGGGTCCAGGGAACGTATGCGGTGGTAGGATTCATGGTCCGGCCAAGCGAGGCCGCGGCCGCCGCGACGCGGAGCCCAGGCCTCTATTAGACACAGTTAGGGTTAGCCAGCTGGAGCCAGTACTGGCCCAACACGGGAAGATACCTGATGCAGATGCTGAATTTGGGTATCCAGGAATGCAGAAGGTGTTCACAGACCTCCGAGAGAAAAAGGAGCAGATTCCGAGGCCAGGAACAGGGATAATTTGCGTTCGGTGAACAGGATAACCACGGCGGCCGCTACAGGCTACCATGATTTGAAGAGCAACAACAACACACGGACAAAGAACAGAGTAGACGAGACAGGCGCTATCTCGTCTACTCTGTTCTTCGTCAGTGTGTTGTTGTTGCGCTTCAAATCATGGCATCTATTCACCAACTAGCCCAGCAAGAAGTTCTTCTCACTTGCAAGGAGTGTTCTTTTAAGCAAATACTCGGACAAGGCAAAAAAAGTTTGCTGATTGTGGGGTTTTTCGTAGCGTTTGTGGGGTCTTTCGATTGTGGGGTCTTTCGTATCGTCTTTCGTAGCGTGGTTTTCGTCTACTGATTGCCGCGAAGCACAGAAACATTACCGAGAAACATCCAGACCCGTCAGGCAAGTTCAGTAGGTAAACACTCACAAAGTTTTCAAGAAAGGAACTCCGGTATTTAACTCCGGTGTTTGAGAAGGGAACAAGGCAGCAGTTATAAGTAATTACCGACAAGTTTCGAATCTTCCATTCATAAGCAAAGTGGCAGAAAAACTTATCGAACAGCGGCTTTCCATCTACCTACAAAACTTTCACCTCATCACACCAAGAAAATTCGGGTTCCGGCGTGGTTTGTCCACTAGCCTTGCTCTTATAGCATTAACAGACAAACTAAGGACCGAAATTGACAAAGGAAAATACGTTGGATCCGTTTTCATTGACTCTACTGGGACCTTTGGCTGTATTAACCATGACATGTTTTTTTGTAAACTGGAATTATTAGGCATACTCGTAAATGGCCCCGCACTACAGCTCCTCGGCAACAATTTGCATAATCGTACACAAACAGTAAGCATATAAGGGGTTCTTCATGACACGAAAACTGTAAACAAAAGTGCGCCATAAAGATATATTCTTTGGCCCCTTATTATTTCTGATTTATATTAATGACCTGACGAATTGTCTTACATCCGTATCGGACCGCATTTTGTACGCCGACGACACCAGCATCTTTACCTCCCATGAAATAGTGGCTAATGTAATTTTACAGTTGAACAGTGACTTCGTTAACATTTCTCTCTGGTTTCAAAAAAACACTTGTTGATTAAACCATCTACGACAAAATTCATGGTTTTTGGCCCACCCACAAAGACTCGTTATGACCTCAATCCTGTATACATTAATACTCATGCCATCCCACCGACAGATGAATGGACATTCCTAGGAATTGAATTTGACCATTGTCTGAAATTTGATGCGCACATTAACCTAATCAGGAAGACAGTTGCATATGGTGTTCGGGTACTGATAAAAGCAGGCCATTATTTTGAACAATGGATACTAATTGTGCCATGCTTTTTTCCGCAGTCTAATTGTCTACTGTATGGGGTCATGGGGTCTCACTTATAGAGCCCGCATAGCGCCAATAAATACCAATTCAGGATCCGCTAGTGCGTATAACCACCTGTAGTTGTTTCGATGCTCATGTGGCCCCCCTTTTTTCTGATCTTCAACTTCTTCCGATAACTGACATCATAGCATTTAACGTCG
The DNA here is from genome assembly GCF_048455015.1 of Haemaphysalis longicornis. Lineage (NCBI taxonomy): Eukaryota > Metazoa > Arthropoda > Arachnida > Ixodida > Ixodidae > Haemaphysalis > Haemaphysalis longicornis. The sequence continues at coordinate 175,157,088 of NW_027526203.1, forward strand.
CCACAACTGACTTCGCCTTTTAAACGAACCCGACATTCTGTACATTATTCGTAGAACTAAACTAGAAAACATTAACCAAACACGCTTTCCATTGCAAAATAACTTTTACCTTCCAAAGGTACGCACAAATTACGGTAAACAGACGTTCAGTTTTACTTCAATTAAGATTTCGAACGATCTACCTCATACCATTAAGACACAAACACATCCGTCAACGTTCGAGAATTCCCTTCGATCATTTTTGACGAACCATCATAAACACTTTTGACGTGCATATTCATATTTCTCTTAGGGTGGCTTTTTTATGTTTTTGTACTTCTGTTCATTGCATTTATAGAAATGATATGTACGTATACGGATTCACCGTACTGATGCTTGTGTAAAGCAGGTCACTTACTAAACAGGATGTCTAATTTTTTTTATTTATTCCTAAGTGTTATTTTCGAAGCAGTGCGCTGAATTTGTTCAATTCGTTTCTTATTTATTGCTCAGATGTGCTATCTTAACTATACATGTACGGGTAGCCTCTTTATTCTGTATTTTTTGTATAAGATAGGTAATAAAAGTAGGTATCATTCCTTGATAGCAACTGAAATTGATTTCTGCGTATGGTATCAGTGACAAGGGGTCCCCCTACAGTATATTACTGGGACCCATTTCGTTGCTACTTATATTTTTGTGATGTACCCTACTGAGACAACAATAAAGTTCAATTCTATTATTTAAAAAGTTGTAGCTGATTGGCTACAAATTTTGTCATTCGCTGGGTGCCTTATCTTGACTGGACGCATTTTCGGTTTTGACTGGCTAATTGGCTACAAATTTTGTCATTCGCTTTGGGTTCTTAATCTGTTACGTTTGAAACATGACAAATCTTACGTCCAATAGAAAACAAAATACTCGGTTAAAACAGTCAATTCGCGGAATAATTCAGCAGTGAAAGTACTATATAAGCCACGTTCTATTTGCTGCTGAAGATATATAGAGCCCACGATTAGGGCTTTAGTACAGCGGTTATTAAAGGGACCATGAAGACAAAATACAAGTTTCATTCATTAGAAAAAGTGATTTCTCCCGAGAATAATGACACAAAATCTATCGCGAACTTCGAACAAATAATGGAGAGAGAGAGAGAGAGAGAGAGAGAGAGAGAGAGAGAGAGAGAGAGAGAGAGAGAGAGAGAGAGAGAGAGAGAGAGAGAGAGACTTTTATGCTGTTGAGCCCCTTGCGGGAGGCCCAGCAGCCAAGGCCTTGGAGTCTCAGCGGTGGGCCTAAGCCGGTGCCTATGTTGCCAAGCTCCCTCACCTCAGCCAGCGACCCGTGTGAGAACGGCCAAGTCCCCCCGGTGCCGCACGCCCCGACAGAGAGAGAAAGAGAATAACTTTATTTCTGGCGAGGCTCAGTCCTAGCGAGTGTCCCTCGGGTGAGGGAGGCGCGCCAGGTAATCCTGAGCCCTAGTGGCGGTTAGGAGCTGTACCTCGGGTGAGGAGCTCCCGGTCATCTTCAGCCAGGTAGTAGGAGGGTTGGGTAAACGGAGCGGTCACAACTAGTGTGTTTCCATAATACAGCTAAGCTTATTCCTCACCACGTTCCAATTTATTTGCATACTAGTAATTGTGTCCAATGTGCATGTACACCTGTTGCCCAACAATCTACTGTTAAGTACTTAGGTTTATTGTTTGATTCTGATATGTCCTGGAATAGCCATGCAGCGTATGTATGTACCGAACTCAGAAAGGTTGCTTGTCTCCCGTTTTCTATTAAATGATTATGTCCGGTGTACATACGCAAACAAATATCTCATGCACTTGCTTACAGCGTCTTGTGGTGTGGCATTTGCAGTTTTTACTTCTGTACCACCTTCTGGAAAAACAAAATTAACTGTGTATTGAAATTCGTTCTTAGGTCTGTAATGTACGGTGCATCGCTTGATTCGCATGCAGACGTTTTTGAATTGTCAAGGATGCCCGATTCTTTTGTGTTGTTTAAACAAACTATGATGTTAAAATATATTTGGTCCCTCGAACACTTTATATTGTACACGCCGCAACGTGACCTCCGCTTACGAGATCGATTTGTTGTACCGACGGTTCGCACTAAATATGGTGAGCGGCTGCGTACTTTCTATGTCCCTTCTATCCTCAACTGCCTTCCCTCCGAACTGTTTTCCTTTACCTCTCCTGCTCAAGTTAGAGATGCCGTTTTTGTGTTACGTGGTTGAATGTTGAATGGTGGAAGCTGTTGAATGTATTTTCTGGTGCTTGTTTTATTCCCACACTCTTCTCTTTTTTTTTGCTTTTTATACCTGCTTTTTACTTCTTTTCTTCTTTATTTCCTTTTCCTTTTTTTTTAAGATGACAATATTTGTATTGCGGTGTCCTTAATGGGCAGCAACTGCCGGGCACGGCCCCATAAGCCTTTTTTGGCTTGGGCTGGCCCGAATATGTATTCAGTGCTATGAAATAAATATTATTATTACTATTCCCAAATGGCGTCTGGCGTGGTATCTCGAGAGCCACATGCCGTGCAGTTTGGGTGGGAATATAATGTGGGATAGATATGGTGGAGGGCATGTCTGGTGGGGAGGGAATTAGTTTGTAATTGTCGCCATAATCTCTCTCGTGGTGGAGGGAGAGACGTGTGAAGGGGAGGTAGTTCTAGCCGCCGTAGGCGGTAGTGTGTGGTAAGGTCATTAAAGGTAAGCAAGGGTTCGAAGGAGTTTCGTGCGCCGTGCGGCGAGACGTCCACTTCTGGGGCTCCATAAATCAGTCCTCGAGCAGCCAGGTGAGCCGTTTCCGCACCGCCAAAGCCCACGTGGCCGGGTGTCCACAGTGGAGGATTATGGTTTGGTCGGGAGGAGGGCGGGATAGGAGAATTTGGCGAGCAGGGAAGGAGATGTGTCCCAGTGCGAAATTTCGTACGCCCGTCTTAGATTCGGAGAACATGTGAGATGGGGGTGGTTGGTGTGTTATGGCCAGAGCTATTGCCGCTTCCTCGGCCTCGTGGGGGTGGGCTGTGCGGATGGTGGCTGCCGCTGCTGCGATCGGTCTGTCTTCTGTAATAATAGCAGCAGCGAACGCTGGTCGGTGTCTATATTCTGCGGCGTCTACGTAAATGGAGTCAGGAGATGGGATGAATAGGCGTAAGTGTGCCAAGGCGCGGGCCCTTCGTCATGCTGCGTGGTGGGGAGGATGCATGTGACAAGGAAGGGGGAGGATTTGGAGGTTTTCGCGTTGAGATAGGGGTAGGAGGTGAAGGTGGGCGGAAGGGGGGGGGGAGCCTGGAGCAGCGAGATTGAGTTGGTGCAGGACGATCGAACCTGTGGGAGTTGAGGATAGACGAGCAAGTTGGCTAAGGCGGTGTGCTTCGAGGAGCTCGACACCCCGGTGCCCTCGTGAGGGCGGGCCACCGATGCCGGCGCGTCCAGAGCCAGGCGGACCAGCCGCAGTTGGATCTCCGGGTCGTTGCTGTGCAGAGCTGCCTACCAGTCGTGATGACTCTTAATGAAACTCGGTGGTGTCTTCGGGCAAGCCCAGATTATGTGTGCGAGTGTGGCTTTATCAGTCTTGCATCTTGGACATTGGTCGGTATGTCTCTGGGTATATGCGGCTGAACAGTATGGGGTGCGGGTAAGTATTCGTTTGTATGAGTCTGAGTGTGGTAGTCTGTTGTCGGGTAAAGTGGCGGGAGGGGTTAAGATATTGTTAACGAGTCTCGCGGTAGTAGTGAAGAATGTTGCTGTATCTGAGCAACGGGTGCCAGTGGAAGTCGGGAGAGACGGGTCGATCGACTGGGTCCTGGTCCGTGCATTCACAAGCCCAATCGTTTGCCGCCTCGTTGCCCTCCAGCCCAGCGTGTGCCGGTGCCCATATGAGGTTGATTTGCGGAAGTGAGTGCATATCGGGGATCCTCGATAAAACTGCTAGCGTGTGAGGGCTTCCCAGGCCATTCGATATCCAAGAAACATGTTAAGCACTGGCACCGGATCTCGTTTGGGCTAATGCCGGCGGCCGAACTAACCCATCGCTAAGACACATGCCTGGACGATTGTAGGGGGCCTCTAGTTCTGTTTTATCGCATCACTTGAATGCTGACGTGCAATGAACACGCTGATAAATGTTTTCAGTGCAGGCTTATATTACCTCACTCCTGCTGAAAACACATCCCTGTAGCGGGAAGTTTGAAAGTTTTTGAATACTTGTAGCATTTTTGCGGTGAAAATACGTCTTTCGCGGCTGGAATGGGAATAGGTGAGGTACTGGAGCCTAGTTCTTTCAAATTTAACAAAGTTGTAATTGGTATTCATGGACCCTTTAATTTTGTGCACGGTTTATTTGTTGGTGTAATGTTAACCCTTTGAATTCTCTACTCTGTTGTTAAAAGTAGTTTAAATGCGTAACAGTACATTATGCATGCAGGATCTAGGAATTCAAATTTAATCCTAGATTTAAGTCACTGCAGAGTTCGTTTGAGGAAAGTTATACTACAGTATTCCCGCTTTTCATTTGTAATTTATATTTCCTTTTGTTTCCGTCTACAGTGGTCGGAAAACAGGCTTAAATGACTTCTCAGAAACCCGGAGGACGTCTTAAAGAAGGTGGAATGCCGGGAGATTCTGTGGACTCCACTGCAGGACTTGAAAACCACTGTTCGGACAAATAAAACAGTGCAAGCGGTGTTCTCCAGAAAGGGCGCTGAGTCATCAAGGAGCGCTGCACGGAGTGACACTGTCAGAGTGGAGCACACGACTTCCCGCCCGACGAATATAGCTCGGGGTATTTTGTGCGCAGGAGCAGTGTGGGTTCCGGGTTCTATTTTCAATTTCGTTTTGCTTTTCTCAATTAAAACTATAAATGGCACCAATGAGTTCATACTAGTTTTTAATGCTTGGTAAATTGTTCGAAACTAGCCTGCACTTTTTCAGAAACTTGTAGTGTTTGACCCGTTACTATATACAGGACCATGTTCTAATATTAGTGCGTCTAGAATGCGCCACAGTCTCCGATGCTGACGACACCATCATAAATCTCATCGTCGCTCAAAATCGGACGTTCACCATATGGGCGAAACATGGCTGAAGATCGCTACGCCACCCGGCCACTGTGCATGCAGTGACGACGAGGAAGAGAACGAGCACCTCAAGCTTCCGTTGCTTCGCCTCATCCTCGTGAAAACACAAGATACTACTATAGCACAAATTCTTTGTTTTCGCTTCCCTCTCAGTATCGTGTTTTCCTCGCCCTTATATATAATGTTATTTTTTTGTTTGAACAACAGAACAGGAACATTGGCTATGCTGGCGAATCTTCCGTCTGGGCGACTTACTACTTAAAAACACGATCATCATGATCAATTACTCAATCAAGTGTTTTAACGTTCCCAGGAACATCTAAATGTGGAGGCTGTTGTATTGGTGCGCGAATAAAAATCGAAACTGTATGTTTACACAAAAGTATATTTACAAAGGCGATGTATACGGTAAACACTATTATTCCCCTGTATGGTATTTGTACAACTGAAGTTGCTGAGGCATGTCGGCACACTGCACACGGCACGGGTTCCCTGCTCGCCACTATCGCTTGAACTGTGCTTCACAGTAAACTCCTTCTGCTGCGACGGCGATGAATGCAGCCACACATCCTACGTTTCCTTCGAACCCCTCTTCGACGAGGTTTTTTCATGCATGCCTATAAGGTTGCGTGGGAGGAGTTTTCTTCGTACGCACGATGGCCGAATTTTTCTTTCGCCCGGCAATATAAGCTTCGCTTTAAAGAAACAATCGCTAGAATATCAAAAATAGTCTTTACCATATACATTGTCTGTGTAAATATACATTTGTGTGACCATACAGTTGTTTTGATTTTTATTCTTGCACCAGTACAACAGCCGCCGCAGTCAGATGTTCCTGTGAGCATTAACAAACACTTGATTGAGTAACTGATCATGACGATCGTGTTTTTAGGTGGCTAAATCGCCCAGTCGGAAGATTCGCCAGCATAGCCAATGTTCCTGTTTTGTTGGCTAAGGTAAAAATTAAAGTTCAATGTAAGAGCCAGGAAAACGCGATACTGACCGGGAAACGAAAATTGAACGTCTTGGGGCAATGGTAGTGTCTCGTGTTTTGACGAAGATGAGGTGAACAGAGGTGCTTGTCCCCTTCCTCGTCGTCACGGCAGGCCCAGCGGCTGAGAGACTCGGTGAACGGCAGCCATGTTTCGCCCATACGGTGGACGGCCACTTATGAGTGACGATGAGAAGTACGACGGCGCTGTCATCCCCGCAGACGGCGGTGCATTCGAGACGACCGAGGCCTTGCTGTGGCCGGGGAGGCATTTCTTCCGAGCCTCGGTATGCCCGGAGTACGGCGGTCGTCGGGATGTGCTCCCCCGAGCTGTCTCAGAACCTGATGTCATGGTCCAGCCAAGTTTTCTCTACTCCAAGGGTCTGCCCATGACACGGGACGCCATCCTCAAAGCTGTGCAGGCCGCAGATATGCTCCTCTTGGATGCCGCCACGGATGGGTGTTCGGCCCGCCACCTGCACAACGATGACCCCGGAAACTTCAGCTGCCTGGCGACTGTGGCCCTGCGCCACCCCGGCCCGAACTTCAAAAATGCTGTGGTCAACTTCAGCCATCATTTCAACAGAGCCTGGAAGCGCTCCGCAGAATTCCTGGATATTCTTGCCGCATTCCTGCGGGAGCTTCTCACCTCGGACGAGCTGAACGTGCGCCACGAAGACTTGCTGTACGCCATCTACCACTGCCACATTCGAGTCCTCTTCGTGAACGACAGCGTGATGTCGGTGCAACTTCGGTGCGTGCGCGTCGGAGGGATGGAGCAGGCCGCCCTGGACGAGGCGCGCAAGCGGATGCCGGCACTGGCGCAGAGACCCGCGCGCCGCCACGCCATTGATAACGTCCTCGTGCAAGGACCGTGCAGGTACCCGTCGGGCGAAGAACCCCGCTTTCTGGACAGCTGTCGCCAGTGCAGTGGGTCAAGTCCCCTGCGGTTGCTCCCAAACGTTCCCCACGAGGTCCTCTCAGCGGCGTGGGGCTCGATCTAGGCCCCCGCACCAAACGGTGGGTGCTGCGGTCCGCTGTTACCGCTGGGCCTGAAGGGTCGAGTGTATGTGCGCGGTGGTTTGGGTGGACCCGGGTGCGTGCTCTTGCGCGCGTAAAAAGTGTACGTGTACTCAGAAGGGGTGAATGGCGCCCCATTTGCGCGCTTCCGAGTCCCTGTCGCAGCCATTGGATGGTGTACCACGACGCGCACATGTTCGTATTATGCGGAAGCGACGGACGCCGACACGTTAAATGTGTGCAGCGAAGCCAACTGAACCGCCTGCAGGAGTATTACGGTGTGTCTCCAATGCTCGCCGCCATTAGGATCGTCGCAGTAGCCGAACTCAGCGAAGACATCTCCGTCATTGATGAACTGGGCAACATCGATCTCATCATCGACGTGCTACGCGCCAGCGACGGACCTCTGGTGCAGTGGGGCGCCCACTTACAGGCCACTAAACTGCGCGAGGGCCTTTACCGTGAAGAGACTTCCCTGTTCAAGGCAGGTTCTCTCATGAGGAAGGGAAGCGCCCAAAGACCTCTGGCAAGGAGCGCCACTGTTGCTGTTTGCGTGGGTGTGTTTATTTTTCTAGTACCGCCAGGTGGATGCCATTAAAGATCTTTTTGTGTCACAATTAGTTGGATTTATTTTATTTATTAAATATACTGCAGATCTTACTCGTACCGACAGGAGTGTTTCACAGGCAATAGACACAAATATTATATACAGCAAGGTCAGATGGAAACAGGCAGGGATGTGATTTCAAACTACAATAGCGTTTAAACCAAGAGGGCATTCATTAAAAAAAATAACTATCAACATAAACTGTGGGAACTCCAAATTATGAACAGCGTTTCTGTCGAGAGAACTATATAAGACGTGGCAGGTCTTGAGCATGCTGGATAAATGAGTGCACAGTGCAAAAGTTCTCTGCACATGCTTTCATCAATTTCAGTGTTGAATAAAATAAGGTAAAATCACGTTTGTGAGCGTTTCTGTCCCTAATGAAATAGCATAGTAGCCCAAAAAATACGGTTCAAGTGGGGAAGAAACACACGGAAGCTATCACTCGTACAATGAGGAGCGTTTGTAGGCAAAGTGTCACGGATTCATTTAGTCCATCTGGAGAACTCGAATGTGCGCCTAAATCTCGGCAAATGGGCATTTTGGTTTTTCAGTTCCATAAAAAAAAAATGGCCGCGGTGACAGAGATCGATGCGGCGTCCTCGCGCTTACTGAGGAGCCATCTCATATGAGAAAGAGTGTAGCTTCTGTGGGCAATCGGGCACCCTGCGGCACGTCAACGAAGAGTGCGATTTGACCGAGACCATCCCCCCACCGATTAACCAGCCCTCCACCCCCCTTCCCACACCCCTTAACGAGCGATGGGAGACCAATTGCTTACCAGCCCCGCCTTGGAAGACCAGCTCGTCCTGATCTCCAGGGGACAGGCAGCCGAGAAAGCATATGGGTCCCGTGAAGAGGGAACCACCCCATCCGGCACGTAGTCGCCGCAATTTTGTTTGGCTAAATAAAGTTGTTCTCTCTCTCTCCGCTGTACGTAAAATGGACACAGTGTAGACGAAACCGAAATTCGATGTTGCGTTTCACTTCGTGAACGCGGGTTACGCGCAAGCTTGTCGATTGTTTAAGAAATGCTTCAATTGGGCGCTTTAGCTGCACCATGCACAGTTGAATAGCGTACAAAGCACCCGTGCACTCCTTCTTACAAAGCGTTCTCCAACACCCCATTGTATGTATGTGCTATCTCTGCGTTGGTGACACTTTCCTGAGCCTGCACGGTTCAGGGAACGGGCACACATTTCTTGCGGTCGACCCTCCAAGCGATCACGCAATCATGAGCTCATTGCTCGACGCTACAGGCTCTGTAGCGAAGCCCGCTGCATCATCGTCATTCCTGTCCCTAAAGTGTTGTCTAATATCCCACCGTAGTGCTCAAGGCTGCGTGGTATCCATCGCATTGCTAGTTTAGGCGCAGCAGCTGCGGGATGTGTCGGCGCACCAGAGCTTAGGCCTTAGGTTTCGATGTCCACCGGTACAAGCACGCGTTGATGCAAGTACTGGTTTTTCCAATGGGTAGAGGCACTAAACATCAGATCGTGACGTTATTAAGCCTATCGCCGGGCAGCGCTTACCCGCGGCGCCCCTTCCCTCTACAGCGCAGCAATGTTTCCACGATAGAGTCATTAACCGAAAAAACACGCACGATTTAGATACGGTCATTACGGGAACCGTGTGCGACTATAAACCAACACAAGGCATGGCATGAGGCACAAGCTGTGTAACCTCCTGTGGTTAGTCCCGTGGGTGTTTTCTGCATCGGCTACAGCCTAAGCGTTGCTTAGGCAGACGTCCTCTTATAACTTTTTTTTCATCATCGAACGACCCGCATTTTCTTCAAATCGCGGAACTGTACAACGCGTGTTAAGAGAATCACGGCATGCGTCCTTCGCCCCTGACATTCGCTCGCAGAAAAAAAAAAAGCCAGTTCCACGCCTGTGAAATCTGCTGAAACAGCGGAAGAGCTTTGGGCACGCTGGCGTGTTCTGATGCAACTTTCATGTGCAATGCAACTTTCCTGCGATGCAACTACGGCGGAAAGTCGTGAAGCGACTCTCCGCCGTAGTGCTAACTTAGCCGCACCGCCACCTTCAGCCGTAATGGAACTCTCCGCCGTAATGGGGCTCTCCCCTGTAATGCACATGTAGCCGTAATGCGACGGTCCACCGTAGTGGTAGGAAACAGTCTACTTAGAGCTGGAACGCCGTACACAAAGCTAATTCTTTCCGTGCTGTTTCCTGGTGCAACGTTGCTAACGTTCAAATTTGTATAAAACCTCCCCGCCACATTCCATATCCCATCCCTATCGCACGTTAAGTTGCCAGTTTCTTCTCTGAGTGCCATTACATTTCTTCTGCAATATTAAGATTACTCTTTATTCGTCTAAACTCTCTGTCTTTCATCTTCGCTATTTTTTTTCGTTTGTAGGAGATCGAGCTTCTTATTTTGGTGCTGTTTCTAATGTTTCTAATTTCCTTCTCTTCCCAGACCTAACCTGTGTATCACCTCGGCTAATCGAACTACTTATCTTGAAGTTTCCTACTGTGCGCCCCCCTCTTTGCTACTTTTGGGTTGGTCTCCAAGTGCAATACTGCCCTTAGTGCACACCTGATTAAATGCCCCTTTTAAATGTCCGTTTTAAATACCTTATTAAAAGGCATCCTCGTACGAACTCTCAACTTCCACGGATAGATAGATGTTGGTGTACAGGCTTCCACTAGCTTCAGCTTGCGTTGTATTGAACGTATGTCTTTATAAAGGGCATCTCGGCCAAAGAGCGTCATGTCAGAGTGAGTGATCTTTCAGTCAATAAGACCTTACCTCCTATTCAGCTTGATCACAACACACACGACCATATTTCTAATGCCATAGAATCTTCCAAACAGCCTCAACTTCCAAAAGTTGAGGCTGTTTGTTTCCGGGAGAGCTTTCTTAGTCCCGCTGCACATATACATATTGGGAACACTCCAAACTTGTCGGTATTTCCCGGATGTTCTTCTAAGCACTGCTGTCCTGTGTAAAAAAAAAAAGATGACATATGTTTGGCTTAGAAACACAAAGTTTTTGCGAATGCCAGAATTAAATCGGTGAAGACACCTTTCTCAACACTATTACGCTCTGCCACTACTCGTATATGGAACCCATCTTAATATTTAGACTGTGTATTCCTTTTGAAGGGCGTTCAGAGTGTTCACCTAGGCTATAACGCAAGACATCGCGGCGAAATACTCCCTGTTTTCTAAAAGAAAAAAAGAACGGGGTCGACCGGCGGCCAGTCGCACAGTGTTTTCTGCAGGCACCCCCGTTAGTTGCCAGGCGCGCTCTCACATTCCCCTCGGGAGTATAATTAGATACACGATTTATATATCGAGTAAACGGTCATTGTTATAACCTTGGTAAATTTGATGCTGACTACTACCCTATAAAGGGGTATTCAGCTAGAGATATTCTCTTTTTTACGCCATTTTAATCCGTCGCTAACCGACAACTGTGCCCAGCATTCTGCTTTTTTGTCGTTTTGTCTCTCTACCTCATCTTTTTTTTCTCGCTCCAACCCAGAAGAACGCAGCTGAACTAGGACTTCTTTCTTAGAGTTCCTGTATATATACAGTTTACGGCAAGCAGTTAGGTCCGCCTAAACCATTAGGCGCTAACGCCAGACTCACCACTGGTGGCCTTGGCACACGTGACAATTCCGGTTTCCGCCGTAGTCTGACGCTGTCCGTTACGAAGTGTCTCATTAGGAAAAAATGGAAGGCGAAGTGAAAAGCATAATTTATTGTTGTCGACACAATCTAATGTTGGCCGTTCCGGAACAAAGCAGACCGTTCACGGAAGCGCTCCAATGCACGCAAGCATGCGAAGGCCCCGGTGCGCCGTCCCCGCAAAAGTTATTCCATCATTCGCTCCCGACAGTTTCAGTTGCCTCCGGAGCTCCGATGCGGAGGAGGAGGAATAAACATTATTTGCAGGGTGCGGTGCGTTCATTACTACCGGTAGACCTGTAGAATTATAAGAGAGCCGAGAAAGACGTGTTCATTTTATCGACGTGATCTGTGGTTCGGACTTCATATTTTTTTAGTTTTGGAGCCTCTGAGATTGTCATGTATTTTGCCAAAGCCACCACCACGGACACCAGTATGTGCAAAATTTTGGGAGAGATATTGCATGCATGGGTATTGTTTAAGTTGGAGCGGATTTGCCGCTACATTTTCGGCACAGGCCGACGCAACACCACAGAGGATAGGGCATCAACAAAAGTAAACGGGACACAGAAGTGAAGGCAAAAAAAGAGAAACCGAAGTTGGTCTAAATAGATAGATTGGCATCCGAAGAAAACGAATATACCAGTCTCTGGGTCGGTACCTTGAAAACAATCACGTAAGTAATCAAAGAATGAAGCTATCAGCCGCCCTGCAGAGATGACGTCAACCGCGACTGAGCGGATATGCCAAGAGTCACGTGAAGAACAGAACGAGAACCGCGCACACAAGCTCTCAAAGAGACACACAAAAGTCATAAACAAGTACAAATGTGCACGTGTAATTCAAGCCGTGCCGACATTCGCAAGCTGCCAAGCCGCTGCGCCGGTTGCGTTGCGATGGGTATATAGACAGTATAGCAGGTTCGGCGTAGTCACATGTCTGTTATCTCCTTGTTTACATCATGACGGCAAGTAGCGCGTCGGTCTTTCGCGGTTCCGCTCTTCTGTGGACAGTAATTTGCGTCTGATAGAACAAGTTTTCGTCTCCCTCGCGTAGCGCTGTCTGCCCGAACGAAGTTTTGCACGTAGTCCGCCGGCGGCCGTGTGTGTTGTGGCGGCGTTCCCTTCGCGATGAAATTCGACGGCGTGCTCGTGCGGGTGGAACTGTGCTTATGACTAGCGACGATTTAATTCTGTATCGTGTATGTAGAGCGTGCGCGAGCTTTTTTTTTTAATTTTCTTGGCTTGTGCCGGAGTAAACTTGTTCGCGCCCGTAAATCCCAATAAGCACGCGTGCTACCCTTACGACGAACAGGAGGCAATGACCGCCTGTTCATTTCGCGCTTCGGCCTCAAAGCGCATGCCGTGACGATATGCTTGTTCGATGCCATTTCTCCATTGCCTTGAAGTTGAATAAAACGTGTGCATTGTACCGGGTCTTTTGATTCAGGTCGTTGTGTGTATGCTCCCGCTACGGTGCGTATTTAGGTAAAATTATATTTTTATCATGTAATGCACGTTTTTCATTCCATACTGCTCTAGGCACACTTCTGGCAGATGGGCTAATGGGCAACTCGTTTCGCAAAACATTCAACGGGTGGCGTGATAAGCGTTACCATATCGCGACGGGACAAAAATTTCACGCTGCACGCTGTTACAAGTTAAGCTAACAGGTGGTGCAACGTTGTTAATCTCCAACGTTGAAAATCTCAACGTTAATCTCCAACAGATAGTGGAGCTAAAACTCCACTATTCATCAAGAATGCTACAAATAAAAAGAGCGCCCCCCGCCCTGTCGTCATTGGGGCTGCGGTTGCGCTATCCGCTAGACGTTTTGTAGGTAAAGTAAAAGGCCGCGCGACACCTGCTCATTGTTTAACCACCACCTCACGTCCCGTGCGGCACCAAGAGAGTTGCAGGTAACGGAAGTGTGGGGCGGACAAATTGTTTTGCCTTATTCGCCGACTGCGCGACCAGAGGCTCCTGCGGCCGCGATGGTTTGCTCGGTAGTTTTTAGTTTTCCTGCTAGACCCAACACATGGAGGAGCTGTCTTACTCGCTTTCGGCAATGAAACGGCGGCATGAAATGGCGCGAGGAATGAAATGCGTTTTTCAATTGCTAATTTGTCGCCACTTAAAGCATCTTTCGCCGCCGAATAAACGCTGAGAGGGCTTTGGGGCAGTTGAACTTTCGTCTGAGTCCAACTTGCTATTTGCCTTCACATATCCCTTTAACTTGTCGACCTCAGCACTCTGTAATAAAATCCTACAAGGGCTTCCAAATAAAGAGCGGACTTTTTATTTTGATTTTTAAGACTACGCTTTTTTTTTTGAGAAAGCACAGCAGTCAATCTTCGCTTCTGTAAAGTTTTTTCTAGACAAGCCATTTTTACAAATATGTGTATAATTATCTGACCGACATTACCTATCATTTAGAAGCTGGTCCCAATTGGGATACGAAGGAAGTGAGCAATAATCTAGCGTCTGGGCTCGAATTCACGATTTTTTTTTTCGTAATTCTTTTTCTAAAACAGAACGCAAGTTTTGCTTTCAACTGAGTGCCCTTGTGGTGTAGTTCCTGGTTCAAAGTAAATTTTAGGCAAACGTCTTATACCTGTGACACACGGCAACGCTAGATCTCCTTTAAACTAAACCCCTTTCGCCACGTCAAAGGACATTTTGTGGAAAGGAGTGGCGCTGCTGACACACAGCAACCCCCGATCTCCTTTATGTAGTCGCTGTAACTGACACACCAATAAAGTGGCGCTAGCAGTTCTGTTGAAAAAGCATGCACAATAACAAAATTAAAGTGCGGTTTTTAATTACCTTTTTAATTATTTTAGAGAGGAACTGTGCGTTTTATTGTTGTCTAGAAAAAGTAAATGGGTAATTTCACATATTTGTATTAAACAGCAACGACAGAGTGCTTTTTTTCGCCTATGTCCCGTGCCTAATCTGGCAACAGCGGGTAGATGTTTACAAAAATACATTACGATTGGGCTTGTTTGGTGAAATTTATTTCATTGCAGTTTTAAAAATTTATGAAAGTATTATGAAATCGCATTTGGTCTCACTAAGTTCTGAGAAGCTTATGATTTGCTAGCGCCTGCTTACGAGGCTGCGCCGCTAGCTGCTCCTTTTCGTCCGGGAAAGGAGATAGGCGAACACCCCTTACGGGAAATGCCCGTTTCGGTGAAGGAGATTCTCCTTTGTCGTGTGTGACCGAGGCGAACGCCGTTTTGGTAGCAGTCCTTCTCTGCAAAGGCCTTTCAGGTGCCCGTGTGTCAGGGGTATTACACCTTGCGGTGCGCAAAGCCGTAAAGTTGAAAAAAAAAAAAAAAAACTACAGCCTCCGAGAACAGCGCGTCAGCCGCGCCACTATAACTTTTTTTTTCTCTCCAAGTACGCACATTGCACGGAAACTGATTTCACCTTTGGTTTATTACCCAGATTACAAAAGACTCATAAAGATATCAGAAAAAAAAAACTGCGCCTGTACATGCAGGTTCTATCTCCCGTGCCAACGAGGGATTGCCGGGGACAAAGCCCGAACAAAACGCAAGAAAAGCTTTCAATGTAGCCAGCCATCAGTCACGCACACGAGACCTGAAACCGACAATGGCGAAGCCGGTTAGAAGGTAAAAAAAAAAAAAAGAAAACGGGTTGCGTGGGTATCTGCTCGCTTCGCCGCAAATGTCGTCGAAAGACGGCAGTTTTCTGCCGCTCCTGCCATGTAAGTGCCTCTCTTCTCTCCTCCGCCCACGTCTCTCGCTCTTACACCCGCCTGTCTCGCCCCTCCCACTACAAGCACAGTGGAAGTTTGCTCAAGTCAATTCAATTTTCCCGCGTTTCACTGCTCGTGCGCCATCTTTTGGAGCCGTTCGTTATTGCTGAATTTGCCATGCCGTCACGGGATCAAGGCTCGGGCGAGAGCCCTTTTTTAATTTTTAGGCCATAACGTTACTTTGAACGTGCATTTTTATATTTGCTATCGCAAATATCAAGCGCGCATCTATTTTAAATTAAAAGATCCCTGCTAATACGAGTTATGTGTTGATGTTCTGCCCCAAATATGCTTATATATCATGTTTTCTTTTTGCTCAACAACGTTTTCAAGTACGAAGCACAACGTTAACAGATTTAGTGGTTTGGAAATGTTTTGCCTATATAAACTTCTCGTTCAAGAATTATGCGTACTTTTGGCCGGGTGGCTAAATCGAGGTACAGACCGGTAGACAGACAGACCAAAATTTTCGTACCCAAAAAGACTATCTTCCTCTTGGCGCTCTTTGGCCTAGCAGCCCTTGCGCCATTAAACCACACCCTCATCATCATCATCAAAAAGACTATCCTCGTTGAAAACAATAATGCGTGCCGCTTGTGCTCAAGCGTGGAGGTGAGTGCCGAAGTGCGCAGCCAAGCCATGAAGTTTCGGTCTGCCAAATGAAACTACACGGCATCCTGTACTTGCGTTTAGCTTCCGCCGTATCTCTACAAGGCCAAGCTATCGTAAAAGGGAAGCGGATAGTGCAGAACCAACAAAGCGTCGAGGTTGCAAAAGCTGGCTCCATGTCTCAGGCGCATTCGCCACTCACAAGAACGCGACGCTTTGTATTTATTTATTTACAGTAAAGCTGGGCGTGAAAGCCTCAAGGAAGAATAGATAAAAACACAAAACCAACACTGCGAAAATTACACATTGTTTAGCAAACAACAAAGAAGTGAACATAACATACTTGTGAACATATTACAGCCCACTTGCAAAAACATACAGGAGTCACCTAAGCACCCCTTACGATGTAGTGAATGCGAAGGCATTAGTCCCATTATGACTGTGGCACCCACCCCGGCGTTCGCAGTGGTCGCGTGCCATCTGTTGGAGCAGCGCCGCACAATACCAAGTGTCAGTGGATGCCACGTCAGACCGTCAGGCTGGAATATATACTCGCATTCGCCTCAGCCGAGTTGCGTGTTTTGCTTCGTTCCTCCGTACTATGAGTGACAGCCTTGACCAATTGCCCTTGTTTGTCCTCTATATAGGATTAACGCTAAGCAGCTGAAACGCTTAGCATTACTACATGCCAAGCTACGCCAAACTTAGTGTACGCATGCATGACGTTACGCTTTATTCTCTAACGCCGTCAAACAACGTTAGAGACTAAAGCGTAACGTCAGGCGTAATGTCAGGCTGGCAAACGCCGCAGAATTTGTGCTGCTCGCCCTCCATCTGTTGGGGCAGCGTCGGACGATCGCGGGTTTCAGTGCATGCTGCATGATGGCGCTACTGACGCCAGGCATGATGATGATCATCATCAGCAGCAGCATGAGAATCGGCAAGCAGGGAACGTACTTTTCTGTCTGCCTAAATGCAACTTCTGTAGTTTGTATGCTCGGATTGCTCTCTAAATGTCTCTACCAAACATTTCCAAATCAAACCCCGCAACGCATAACAAGAGGTATCTTTATGAAGCTAGATTCAACGGTGCCGTTGGGGATGCGTGCCCGTCGTGAGGCCAGCTGCTCCATTCCCATCGAAGCTCTAATTTACCTAGTTTTCTTTCCAACATTACTTTCTTTGTTTGTTTGGCCATTTTGTCTGCCGCCGCTCGGCCACGCCGGATTTTCAATCTACCGAGTCAACTAATGCGGGCACATTAAAAAAAACGAAGACGATTATAAAATGGGCGACGAAAAGCGCACCAAATGTCAGTTTACTCGCAACAGCTGTTCGATAAACTTGGGTAAACTAAAGCGGAGCTTTCTATGTCTCACTTATGGTGTCCGCGCACACCGCACAACGAACTGCAGGAAAGCCAATTTTCCCCGACGATGATGATGATCTTGGGTGAAGAGAAGAAAAAAACGCATCCTGTGGTCGGAATCGAACACCGGTCCCTCACATTATGAAGCTGATGTCCATCCGACTGAGCCATTCCGGCGCTTTTTTTCATTAAATGCCTGTTTAGACGTACACAAACAGTAGGCACGTACAGGCGCCAGCCGAAACCCGGCTGATGATTGTCACACTAAAATCTCTTCAAAGAAGCGAGGTCATTTAATAATTAAACTGTGAAACAGCGCTTAAAACGAAGACA
This sequence comes from Haemaphysalis longicornis, assembly GCF_048455015.1. NCBI lineage: Eukaryota > Metazoa > Arthropoda > Arachnida > Ixodida > Ixodidae > Haemaphysalis > Haemaphysalis longicornis. The sequence continues at coordinate 175,174,532 of NW_027526203.1, forward strand.
GTAAGAGAAGACACCGACAGGAGCGCTGACTATCAACTGAGCAATATCTATTGCTCAGCACCCCTTACGATGTGGTGAATGCGACGGCATTAGTCTCATTATGACTGTGGCACATACCCCGGCATTTGCAGTGGTCGCGTGCCATCTGTGGGAGCAGCGCCGAACAATACTGAGTTTCAGTGGATGCCACGTCATGCCGTCAGGCCGGAATATACACTCGCATTCGCCTCAGCCGAGTAGTCAGCGCTCGTGTCTGTGTCTTCTCTTACTGTATTCGTTTAAAATGCAGTTTCACAGTTTAATTATGAAACAACTAGTCCAAACACAAACGTTAGTTTCATTTAATAGTGCCACCGTGTCAGGCGGAAGGCTCTGAAAAGCCATTCCGACACAGTCGAAGCAGTTTAGATTCGGAGAGTGGTGCACGGACGTGCAAAATTCGAAAGAAAAATCATGCACCCCTCCCTCTAACAACGGCAATTGTAGAAGGAGAAGCTTTCTTCGTGCGAAATGAAATGACGAAGGGTCAAAGTAAAAGCCGCTGCGAACAAACGTCGACCTGCATTTTGAGTCAAAGTCAAAGCTGGACGGGTCAAAGTCCAACGCCTGCGAGTCAAATGCAAACTGAGACGACAACCGAGGAGTCCCTCACGAGAAAGCATCGCCTTCAACAATGGTCGTCGTTTGACAGAGGGGGGGGGGGGGGGTAATTTTTCTCTGAAGTGGAGTTTTCAAGAGGTAGAACACCCTATTCTTAGAGTACACGGGTGAGTAGTTGCTTAAAGCCCGCGATAAACAGCGCTAATGTCACAGCGTGGTAATGCCCGGGTGGTACTATTGACGGCGACTGAATACATCTTGAAGGTCTCTTGGCAAATAAATCACAGGCTAATTATTGGTACGCATTTCTTGCCTGTTTTCATTATTTAAGTATTAGTTAGAAAAATGTGAAGGTGATAACTGTTATAGTTAAACCAGACGAGGAGCCTCCGAATTCATTCCTTCCCCTGTTTCAATATAGGGATATCGACCCCCGAATGCATAGCCATGTTGATGCCTAATCAGTGTGCTATAAACGAGGCTTTTGTAATGGGGTAGTGACTGTATATTTTTGTCTTGGAAAATGCAGTGAGGTTACTAGTGAACGTGAGCTTACTAGTAACCGTGACGCTGAAGATGATGCTGCTTTGTAAATTCCGACTGACTACAAAACTTGGATTGAACGCGAAGATGCAACCGGAATTTGTACGCAGACGACATAAACTAGGTTCAAATTTTGGGACTTGGATCCGCCGAAGCTTCACGTGCTTTGAAGGAGGTCTACAGAATATTTTGGGCCACCTGGAGGTCATTACGTGTGCCGAAATCACGACGCACGGGCGTTTATGTTTCACGCTTGCATCAGAACAACAGCCACCGCTATCGTTTCCGGGCTCAGCAGCATACATAAAACACAAAAGAGACGGTGCATTTTATCATAACTATATGTCCTTCTATATACAATGCATTTTCAATTTCATTTAAAGCATGCGCTGATAATATCAGCTGGGCTGTGGCTTCAGGCTGTACATACACAACACGATGCGGCGCGGATTCCTGTCCGGGTTTACACCCCGGTTGCACCGCTGGTATAAAAACTTAAGAACATAGCCCGATTACCTACACCCGAACGACACCTTCATATCACAAATATGTTTACAGAACATGTTTCTCAACAAACACGCAAACGGCTGTTAGGATTCGGGGCTATGTTTTTTTTATGACAAGGCAACAAAGTACGGAAAAAATACGCCCCGGTTCTAGTCGTTTAAAAATAAAAATGCGAAGAGAAATAGTGAGTGTATAGGGCGGCCTCTTTGCGGAGAAGCTCGCATTACAATCAGTAATAAATAATTTAAAATTAGTGGGCTACCAAACCCAATTTAGCTCCCACTACTCTTTTGAATGGCAAACAATTTCTTGCCCTAAACATCTGTTAAAAAGAAACACTTCAGCGTGGATTCTTGAAGAAATCACTCGTAACGCGTGGAGGTTACCGGGTCGACCAGGTCCCGTCAAAACAAGGTGCCACCTTCGCTATCACCTCTAATGGAGAGTATCGAGGTATTCCTCCAAGTAGGTCTCCAGGCCAGGTTTAGCCTGCCCGCGCAAAAGGATATACCAGCGGGAGTCCTGAAATTGCAAGGGCAAAGTGGGAGCATTGCCCCGAGGCCTGAGGTCGTCGGCTCGCACCGGAATGTCAGGAAGAGCCTTCCGGTAGAATAACACTCTCTTGACTGGATTTTCCTCCGCCCGACCCCAGTGCACGTTTTCGAGCCTGACGACCAGATCCTGCGGCTGAGGCCTTGCGGCCTCTGGTAGCGCCGTCAGGAGCGACTGAATGACACTTTCGGCGGAGAGATTTTCTCGATTCGGCACGCTACCCAGAAATTGGTATAGATAGGAGGACTTCCGAAACCGGCAGTACAGTGCATTCCAAAGCCTCTGGGCACGCACCACGTCGGGGTGGCTCGACGAAGCGTCCGCACGACGCACCGACAGTTCCACAAAGGACTCCGTCATGGCTACAAACTGTTCCATATCTGCAGGAGTCGCACCAGGGAGGGCTGTCTTGTGTGTCGTTTCCCAAAGGCGCAGACGGCAGTTGAGACCCCCGGCAAAAGAAAGGGCTTTTTCATCGGCGAGTAGCAAGGCGTCGCAGATCATGGCTTCGACCAAGGCGACAACATGGTGACGGTAGACGCTCTGGTGCAGCCGGCTGCGGGTGCGGAACATTTCGTACACGTTAGCCAGCTCCTTGTCACGGAAGGCGATATGCGTAGCACCGTTGCAGCTTATGACACGAGCGCTGCCCACCAGCCGCTCGTACTGAAAAGCAGAGGTGAGGCCCACCGCGTGGCAGTCGCGCAGGTAGTAGTCCCACTTGTCGACGTCCAGGCTAGAATCGGCGTTGTTGACTATTTGAAAAAGAAATCGCCGAGCAGGATCGTCCTGGTTGCAGTCACCCATGATAAGGGCTTGAACTAATTTCAGGTCTCTGGCGGTGAGCCCCTGTCCGAAATCTACCTCCCACATGTCGAAAATTTCCTGCAGGCCATTAACTGACACCAGGTGCTGCAGAAGCTTGCAGGACATAGCTTCGTGCGTCCACACCGGCTTCAGCCCTCGATCTCTAGCTCCTCTTCGGTAGAAGTCCTCCCAGAGGTGTGAGAAGGGACCATGTCCTAAATCGTGGCATAAGCCAGCGAGTTCCAGGCACAAGAGTTCTTTTTCCGTGATGTTCAGCTCGGGCTGGTTTTCCCGCAGGCGTGCGCCGAGAAGCCGCGCCAAGTGGGCAGTGCCCAAGCTATGCTCGAAGCGACTGTGAGAGGCACCCGGGTATACAAAACAGACGGCCCCCAGCTGGCGGACGTGTCGGAGTCGCTGGAACTCAGGTGTGTCCACAACGGCCACTGACACAGGGTGCAGCGATATCTGGCCGTGCACAGGGTCGCAAAACACTTTGCGAGACGGCCGCACGGGCAAGCGTTGCGGTGAAGCAGGGTAGTCGGCGCTGAACGGGACCGCCAGAGCGCCTGGTTTCACACTCCTCCCTGCCGGGCTGCCCATCGTCGCTCTGCCGACTCCCGCCGCTTTCTGGCAGCCGAAGGCGAGCCTCCGCTTTAGTAATGCAAAGCGCGCGTCAAGTGTTCCACGTGACCTAGCAACGGGACGCGCGCCAAGTGTTACACGTGCGCTTGTAACGGGAGCCTCGCCCGATTAGAATCGCGAGCCGCGTTTCCCCCCTTGTAGAGCGCGGCGTTTCCTGCTTCGCTATTGTATGGAGCTCGCGTCTCATCTTTCCTGGCACAGGAAGATAAAAGAAAAGGTAGAGTACAACTGGATGCTGACGGTAGTCCGGATCACAACCTTCTTTAAAGATAACCGGCGACGGTCGGTGATCACTGCTCGGCTCAATCGTTTGTTTAATAGCATGGCCGGATTTATAGATAGCGGCCTGCCCATAGCAGCCGGCGACAATGGGAGCCAGCGTGCCAAAACATTGTCGTGTAGGGAAGGCGCGCTCCGTCAGGTGGGGCTAAGTTTAATCCCCAACCTTTCCAGCTTCGCTTAACTCACAGTGCTACCTGGGACTGCTCGTATGAAATGTAGCGGTCGTAGAAAGCAATACAGATTGTAGCGATCAATACTTATAATACAAGCCAGCACAGAGAATTTACGGTTAAATCTAGACCCGCTTCTTAACAATGCAAACTTCAACGTACACAAGTAAACCACACTGCTACCATATCTGCCTGCTCGACTGACATTCCTTATTTCCGAGAATTTCCATTCATTTATACATTCGGTGACTTAATCGACTTCGGCTTTACTTCGAGAAGCTTTCGGCTTAACGTGAAGCTCGTTTATTCACGTACAAAAGTTCACATGAAAGGGTTTAATTGGTGTAAAGCAGCTCCAACAGGGCCATTCTATGCTTACAAGCACCGTTATTCTCGAGCGAAAACATTATTTTTCCTAGGAATTCAGCAGTACTCGACGCAAACGTTGTCAACGGCTGCGATGTTCTTGCCATAATTGAAGCCACACTTCTAGAAGCTCTTTCTGGGTGTCTTACAAACTCAACAAAAATGGCAAAGTTGGCATGACAGCCGGTCAACGCCTGCAGTGAGAAGCGCAGTTATCTTTGGTATACATTTCTGAGCCACTGCTCCCTTACCGAAGCGACGGGAACCTGGTGAAAAGATATTGCCTTGCCCGGGCGGTTGCCGGTCTTTCTCAGCTGTACGCGACAAATACCATCGCGTACGATTTGTTCACTGAAAGTACCATGCAAAAAAGTTGCAAAGCATCTTTCGGGATACTCTTTCGCAAAAACGTTTCTTTTGGCTAGTTTTCTCGCCGAGCCTTCTGCCGATGTCGACTGCAGCCTCCAACCACGAGGCCATCCTCGATGCAGCTTTTTTATACTAAATCACTGTCCGTGCTGTTGCGGCAAAACCTCCTCAGAAACTGAAGAAGGCCAACCGAGACTGCGGACGCAATTCATGATGCACGCTCATTTTCAGGGGGGGGGGGGGGGGGGGGGGGTTGTTGTTGTTATACTCGGGCTGTGAAACGCGTCGTAGCCAATGGGAATTGACCGGGCGCCGAGTATTCCTTCCTAGCAGCTGCTTCATTGCATAAAACAATGCGCGCAAAATACTTCTTCGTGTTTATTTTTTTTTTCTGATCCATGCTATGTAAGGAAACACGTTGAATATTTCTTTGCGTTTTATTCTTCATTCTTATGTACGTGCACTATGAAACGTGTGGAACGCGATGGAACGCGCTAGAAAAGGGTTAGCATCTCTGGACGCTTGTTGTGGACAATATCAGGGTGGTGCGCGTTCGGTGGACGATAGCCGCCGGCGTACTTCTGCCAACCTATAACTACGTAACACTTTCTCGTCAAAAAACTATTAATTATGCCCGCTGCCGATCCCCCAGAAGGTGCATGCACTTCCCCCAGGGTGAATCGGCAAAGACTGAGCACAACGGACCGAGAGAAAGGCGAAATAACAGCGACGGCAGGACTTACAAACGCGTATACAGCGGGAAAATGGAGGTCAAATGCAGCACAAGCCGGTGCAGTGCCGTCGGAATTAACTAAAGAAAAAAATCCAAACAAGCAACAACAAATTCTGCACGCGGAATCGCTGAGCATTGGCAGGTCACTATTTGTAAAGCCGGTGGTTGTTTATGTTGAGAGTCAAATTCAGTGCGTGTCGGTGCAGTGACGTTAGAGAGAACCGACCAAAGCCAAACAAGCTGAGCGGCTTCTTTTTCGTCTATCCTTGGGCTATGCGCACTCGTCGGTCTGCCACAGTTATTATGAACGCGAAAGCGGCACTTGCCGAGGTTGGCGACAGTGTGCTCTCGGCTGACGTCTGCAAAATGCGCTTCCGGCTGACATCCGCACACGGCGTCCACGAAACAGCTAACCTAAGACCTTTCTTTGGAGATGCGCTTGGAGGCGCTCCCATTACTGTTGGTGTTTCGCTATTATCTGGGCTGCCTTGAGCAGGCCTGATGACGGATGCAGCGGGTGCACCGGGCGAAACTTCAAACAGAATCTCGCTGTCATTCCGTAACTGCTGCCAAAGCGCTAAATCATCGGCTGGCCAATATCAGACCATCGCCTTCTGTATTTTTTTTCAATGCCAAACACATCATCTCCGAGCGGCCAAACAAATCCCTTTCCTTCTATTACCGCCCCTCTCCCCCAGTTGCTAACCTTCTCAGTGCTTTAGTCACGTGACCGGTTAATCGGGGTGACACGTGGTGGAAAGTGTGATCCGCCGCGGCGTTGAGTTTTCTATCTCTGGCCGGATCGCCGCTACTTCGGATATCTCAAACATCGGTTGCCTTGGCAACCAGACACTAGCCGCTCTCGAATTCAGTTACGATCGCGTTGTCCCGGTTAAGGTTGGGGCCTCACCTTACGACATGTGGGCGAAACAGGCGTCCCATTCCCTACCGTTGCGAAACGGACGATTCATTTGACATTGAAAAAATACAGGAGGCGATAAACATCCGTTTGTAAACGCATTAAAATTCGCTAACCACGCCCTCACATAGCAACCTTCGCGCATGAATCCACAAAAATGAGTGATGTGCATGCCAAGGAAGCCTCTTAAGAAATTGCCAAAGGGTGCTTTGGGATTAAGGACAAAAGCGTCCCCGGCATCCGTGGCTAAAAGAGGGACCAATTGTGCTATTCGCAATCGCCCCTACATTGGCTACACTAGCGCTTTTCTTGGCGTGGAAAACGTCAGTCCCCTTGGCTGCGACACGCTCCATAGCGCATGAATAAGAAAAAAATAAAACACAAAGAAACACTTGGTGCGCGTTCCATACAGCGTGTATCAGAAATCTCGCCGCAATACCAGTTGTCGTCCAGGTTCTGTGAAGGCAGTGCCAGAGGAGCATAAATAGTGATTCTGCAACAACAATAACTGCAGTGAGTTCGGTGTCTAGGTTGTAGTCTATAGACGGCATCGGCAGAAGACTCGTCGATCGACCTACCCTTTTAAATACGTTGCTTGACTGCGTATTTAGTGAGGTGTTTTTTTTTTTTTTTTTTTTTTTTTGCACCGCAGTATCTCTGAGAACATTATTGTAAGAGATTGTGATCCTTGTGTTGCGCTGTGCAAGATCAAGAGCCGCACAGCAAAGGTTGAAACAAACTTCGTCACCACTGACAAGTCAATAGAAACGAAAAGGCGTAGGCATTTGCTGCAAATAGAGGCCCACTAGAAGTACACGCTTCAATGTGCAGGAGCCATGATCACTAATTGTATCTCGTTTTCTGTAGGTATTTTAACGGCCATGGCGCTTGAACAACAAGGTCAAACATTGCGTGCCGCGTACTGCGGGAGTTTTTGTCCCTTACGCGTCGGTGCCCACATGTACATTTCTTATCGCATCTTCTTCAGATGTGCAGGTACAATTTCGAAGTTGGAGCACGACTTACCCAATAAGATTCTCATGCATAAGCCATTTTTACGTGAGGCAATCTGCAGAGGGCTCATATGTGGCAGCCTGTTAATCGGTTTTCTTTTACGTTAACTGACTTGCTAACACCAGCTCAACTTCAGAATAGAGGCGGCAATTTTTGTATGACGCGACAGAAAAGCGTGAAATTTCAAGTCACGTCGCCCTCTTCCATGGGAAAAGCTGCACGGAAATAGGCTTGCGCTGACATCCGCATGGTGGCTCATGTCCAGTCTCCAGAACTATCTCCATTCTCTGTCCAAGCCGTTGATTCTTCTATTATTTTCGTTTAACTGAGAATGGAGGTAAGAAAATCATACTTTAGTGTAGAATTCTCTTGATTTTTTTTTCTTCCATGGCTAAGGGCTATTTAACTAGACTCCTGATCCGGCCAAAATCCCTAGATATATATAACAAGTCTCAGAATCCCTAAGTGAGAACCAAAAACCTATATCTGGGGATAAATCCCTCTAGCTCCATCACTGAATTTCCCCGGCCGCTCCGGGGCAACGTTCGGAGCGGCCGGAGACACTCAAGGTCGGCCGGGGAATCCCCTCGGTTGGACGGGGAATCCCCGTAGTTGGCCGGGGAATCCCCGCTGTTGGATGGGAAACCTCGCACTAGCAGACACCGTGTGCTCGCGGCGTAAAGATAGTCGTTATGGAGCTACGCGACGATGGCTTGCAACAGCGCTGTTCATTGCAAAAACCAAAGCTTCAGGGAAGACCGAGAGTTCAAGCCCAGATCAGTAAATAATGAACCTGAATTTGGATGGCGAACCCGCTGCGAACCGGTGAAGTACCATTTTCGATGGATGAAAACAGGCGAATCGACAACTGTGGCACATTTTTTCGTTATTATCGATGCGGAAACATTGCACTGGAAGTAATTAGAAAAGGCGGTGTGTGTGGGTTTTATGTATGCGTACTGTGCAAGCTGAAGGACAGACAGCCGTGCGTGACTTCGCAGCTTTGTGTGCTTAGAAAGAGCTAGGGCTCTCTCGTTTTGATCCAAAGCAGTGCTGTAAACTTTTCTGGCGGTATCCGAATTATACATACAGGGAGCGCGTAACGTCACCAGAAGTATAACGGCGTTTTGATCGATCGGAGTTTGAGGTTGTAGCCAAAGCTTTTCGGAATGCCTAAGCATTATCGGACAAATTATCAACTGCTTTTCTAGTGTTAGCGCGGCGATCCACGTTAAGAAAACGTCGGCATAGCCCCTCGTAAAACAGTGAAGGTTCTCATTTATCTTAAACATCCATGATAGCACACAATTGGCTTGAAAAAGCGAGAGTTGATGGGCAGTAACCAAATGCTTTGGGCGCATTGATATGGGGCGATAAACATGCGCTTGTTTTTAGAGCTTGTTGAGATTCTGTAATGGCAAAAAATGAGCGCGCTAACTATAGGATGCATTTAGCAGACCTTTGACTTTGCGAGTTAGACTTCAGTTAATAAACGTATGCCAACTTCTACGAAAGACCTGTCTGCGTTGTATTCATTGCCCTAAACACACCGTACGCCAAACTTTCTGGAACGTCCTTATTTCCACACGTCAGGGTAATAAACCTTCAGTTCATAAGATATGCTTGTTTTCCGTTTTTCATATATGTTTGTAAAAATGGAACCTAAAACCACCCCCAGTGCTTTGACTTTCAAGTCGGTGCGGAATGTTGATTTTGACGATAGCATTTTTTTTTTAGATCCGAAATATTTCATTATTTCGTTTGCTTAATGCTGTTTCCAACAATGAAGCATGTAAATTTGCACGCACCGTCATCCTTCGTTGCCATGTTTCACGCTACGGCGGTGGCTGCGTCCTCCGTATTCCTTTTCGATTTCAACGCGCAAGCTGCAATCGACTTTCTGTCAACGCTACTTAAAATAAACTTCTTCAAGCTACCAATTTAAGCGTTATGTAAAGGGTATTTTGTATGGCGTTTAGGACCTTTTTTTTTCTTAAAACGTGAACAATACCAGAAATTTAGCCCACTGAAATCACGCATGAGAGCCCCTGCGCCCCACCCGTCGCCTGGAGAAAAAAAAGCAATTTCGACGCATCGAAGTAGAAACGGGCTGGTAGTTGCAGAGGGCAGTAAGGAATAATATGAATTTTGTAGCACAGGATGACAGGAATGGAATCACTTAGGGTAAGTGCACATCAGAAGCTCTATCGCGAGCCACAATGAGGCCCGATCCGACGACGCTAATATTCTGCTACACTGCTTGATGAGTATAACTGCTGCGGAAGATAATTTATATGCTTACTGCACTTGCATTCTTGTTAACTAACGTCAACACGCCAGTAACAAATGACAGCGAAATGCTTTACTATTATACCTACAAAACAAGATTTCACCAGTTCAAATATCAGCGGTATAATGCCATACTTTGAGAAGCTCCCCTCCACGTTTTTCGTTCTTTCGAGATGTATCGATTCATGATGACCTCAAGGCGTCTGTTGCAGCCGGCGTGATTTTTTTTTTTTTGCACCTGCGATGATGTAGTGCCTACCTGTACTTGCGCGGTTCGTATTTATGCGTGATTGCTCTCTTTTCGTACAGCTGAAAGGCCCAAATGATGCGGAGCCACAGAGCCAGATACGGCCAAATTATGACGAGCACGTTTTTCGACCCAACGCCGAAAATCAGTATTCAGCATTCCCTACAATGGTATATCTTAATTATGTATGTTTCACCAAACATTTTCGATACCTTGCAATCTTCAAATCACAAAGACACTGACTGAGGCACCATGCACGGTTCATGGAAACGGAGATGAGGCCTGGAAGGAAAACAGCGGCGGGGTAAAGGAGGAGTCCGATTTCAGGAACGTATTTCTTGTGCTCTTATCGCCTCTCTGTTCGGCGTGTGACGTTCTGACAGATAACGGTAGACAGCTGCGTCTGCCAAGCTACATGACCGCGCGACGTTCTAGAGTGCATATTATCGGCCAACGCAATGAACCGGGGCTCGTTCCTTCGTCACGTACAGAACGGCTTGATCGCTGGCTTCTTACTGTATCGTACGATTTCCACCTGTATTGCAGACTCGCGACGTGGTGTCAGAAGTGGGCGATAGTCAACTATGTCGCAAAGGCCGGCGAAGGCAGCATTCCCAGACAATGGAAAACAAGCTCCGCAACGGCAATCTCAGTGTTCCAGCAGCCGCCACCGCTGGACTTTTAAATGCAGAGCATTTCTTTAAAGGGACCCTGCAACACTTGCCATCGACTACTAGTCATGTATTTTGGGATAAAGTCTATTGTCCCAGAAATCTCCTCCCGCAAGAATTATGAAAATCCGTTCACAATTAACGAAACTACGCGCGATGAGAAATCGCGCATAATCGTTCCCTCTCAACTCGACCGCGGGCAACGCGACGAAGGCTGCGCGCTCTCTCCCGGAGAGGGGGGTGGCTCGCGGCGTTCTCTTCGGCGGCCTTCGATATATCCCATGCCGGGTAGTTTTCTCCTTTTCTCCGCAACGCGGAGGGACCTATTTCCGGTCTGGTGCCACAAAAAAGCAGGCATGGGTGCCTGCTCGCAAGTGCGCGCTCGGGCTGGTAGGGCGTTTTTGAAGCAATAAACGTTTGTAGTCGAGTGGTCCCGTTGAAAGGGAAGTATTGAGCTCATCACTCAAACTCCGCGCGCACTCAAAACACAAAAGAAACGGCAAAACTGTGCCTACAGGTTCAGGCATAGAAGAGGTTCGTACACAGCGATGACGTCGACGGAAATGGGAGAATCTACCCGCGAAGTTGACCAGTGACAGCCGATCGGGCAGCCATGGCCTATGTGACGTCCCTCGGGCCATGCATAATGAGGACAACTGAAGAGAGAGCGGTTTGTTTTTCCGCGTCTTTCACATCGATTTGCGCGCCCACCGCTTCACGTGCACGTGTAATATTTGGCTCAGGTATTCCTGGCAGTGTAATCTAAACGTTGCGCAGGTTTACTTGCACTGTTCAAAGAGTGTTGCAGGGTCCCTTTAACTCACGATCTCACGATGTCACCCGGCGTTGTCGGCGTGCCTCGGCGTCCGCAACAGCCGTTCCAGGTGTGCCCTCTCCCCCACTCCTCCTCTCCCGCATCACGCTACCCTCCTCGCTCTCAACAACAGGTCCGCACCCCTCCCCCTACACTATATAAAAAAATAATACTTACCGGCGCCTGGTTTCGATCCCACGACCCTGCGGGCGGAACGCAAGGTACATGGTGCTCTACCCACTGCGCCACAAAGCCGACACAGAATGGAAGGCTACGAACGCGCCTTATATCCTTGACTCATTCAAACTACGTCAAGAAGCTGCTGATACAACGCATTCACTACCACCAACTCCCCAAACACTAAACGTTAACGCAATACACCCACCCCCTATGCGACGCATTTACTCGAGTCCCCCTCGCGGGGAGATGGGCCCTTTCTTTTACATTAAGGCAGAGCATGGATCGACCACTTCGATTACTGCCTCTTCGCCATAACTCTCAACGAACGCTCGGGGGAGGCCCAGGTCCGCACGATACTTCCCATAATGGGATGCCGAGCCCGTGAACTGTTGGCTATGTTTGGACTGACCGCAAAAGAAGCAAATAATTATGATGCCGCCAAGCGGAAGTTCGACAGACATTTTTTTCAAAGAGCGGAACATACAGTTTATGACAGTGCCTCCTTTCGCAGACGCGAGCAACGGCAAGAAAGTCGGGGGAACAGTCTCCGACCGCAGTTCACAAGCTGGAGGATCGCTGCGAAACAAGGTAGTACATGAATAAACGACTCATTCTGGACAGGTATGTCGTCGGGCTTCTTGGCGTGGCACCGTCGATGGCCCTGCAAAGGATCCGCAGCTGACACTGGCCACGGCGCTGGTCAAGCGTTTCCCGACAGGCGATGACGCATTACGTGAGTTGGCTTATCAGCACAATTCAATGCCCACAAATGTATCTACAATGCCGAAAAATTGCAAGTTCGTTGTCGTTAGGTTAGAAAGCCACAGCCTATTTTAACCCATCGGTGTCGCGCAATCCCAGCAAGTATACCAAATCCCTGAGCGTGAAAAACACTGTCACTCTTACTTATCATTACGATAAAAACGGCGATAATAAATCGTCAAGAACTAAATACAGTCGAAACTCGATTTAATTAAACCCTATTTTACGAAAACCCCGATTTTACTAAGATATCCCGATCCCCCCTCAAACGCCCATAGGCACGTTGCGCTGATGTTTGCCCCGCAAGCAGCAGCGCCGTTTTCTATGTCCTGGTGGTTCGGGGTGTCATTTCTAGTAGGAAAGATGTCGCTCATGTCACGGGCTAGGATCGTAGCATTCATATTACGGAAGTGTCGGCTCCCTGTCAGACAGCAACAGCCGAGATTATCACGAGTCGCACACGGGCGCCCACACAAAAAAGGCATCTAAGGTAACGTCATCATAACAAGGCCGAGAATAACGAACAGTTTAAGTGGCGCACACAAAAATACGTTAGCTATTGATATTGTAGCCGACCAGTCAGATTACAGACTATACAAATAACAAGGAGGAAGCGACGCGTTCATCACGGCCGTCTTTCTTTGCACCGTGTCTCAGTGTCAACCCCATCGATCGTTGGCACGGCATGCTGCCGGCAGTGGGTATTAACGAGCAGAGGAATCGCCACTCCTTTACCGACGCCCTAGCGTGCGCTACAGACAACTTTAGTAGGAAAAGTGCTGCGCTCACAGCGGCCTCTGTCCGGTGCAACGTGCCTATAGAGTTCAATGCTTTGACTCACTCGAAATAACGATACCAGTATTATGCTCTGTCCCGATTTAACGAACCTTTTCTCATAAACTACCGCTCAGAATGTGTTAGTTTTCAGAGTATTTGTTAGAGAACGCCTAAAAATTGATTCTTGGCGCGCGAAAGATAATATCAAGGAGCACCTTTAGCTTTTCTGCAGATTTGTTGGGCTGTGCAGTTGAGCCAACCTATTGCTGTAGATGGGCCAAAGTTTGGATATGCGGAGCTTTAGCTTGTGATGGCACAAAAGCATTCTGTTTCGTGTAACACAGGCATAATATAATTTATCCAAGTTTCTGGATTTAACTTTGTACAGATTAAACTGCTGTTCAGATGTTGCTAACCATGGTATTGCAGAACTTTTCACCAGTCAAGGGTCGTAATAAAGACAACATAATAATTTCATCTTTAGTAAAGCGTAACTTGGAGCCATTAGGTTCTCTCTTGAAAAGCAAAATGGGTTTTTTGTGGTTCTACTTTTCAAGCCTGAAATTTCAATAGTCATTGCTTCTGCTCGGGAACTGAATGATGGTGTTAGTCTTACTGCGATCTTTTACTTGTGCACAGTTCACACTTACAATCTTTAATTGCACCCGAGCAGCAGTTTTTCCTGCAAGTTTGAATAAATTTTTAAGATACTAGTGATGCACGAAAACAAAATCCATACCTGTCGCTCTAACCGAAGACTACACATGTACTAGAGGAAAAGAAAGCCTACTAATGACTTAACGGGACACTAAAGGCTGATTAACTGTTACCTCTAACTGAAGGACTATGCCTTGCTCTCAGTTTTTCCGTACTTTGTGTTGGTGTGGTTGGAGTCTTCCTGGCAAGCTCCAGGTGTCGCCAAAGTAAGTAGTGGGGCATTGTACACAAGAAAACTTGTAGATGACTTGTGCTTATTCTTTTGGCGGTTGCCCTTTTCGTCGTGGCATCGACATTAGGAGTTTGATGCCACAACCCAACAAATATGTGGGCACTGGGAAGACCTTCATATACGAGAATTCATGGTATCATTTCGCTAGCCTCTTCAACACAAAGTAGGCAGATGCAGGTTGGTCATTAGGTGAGTGGAGAGACAATAAAGGTAGTCATAGGATTGCTGATCGGTGTAATTGAAGGAGCGAAAATTTTTTGGCTGTCCCCCGATAAGTGAATACGGTATTTGATGTGGTGAATAAAGCTACTGGTGTAGCCATTTCCATCTAGGTCTGTGATATAAGTCTTTTTCCTGTCATATATTTTGTCGAGCAAGCCGTGCGTAGATGAGGCAGAACTAAAGAAGCCTTGTGCGAAATTGAGTGGTATGACGTGAACTGGAAGTAGCATCCAGTGTCGGTTATTCTTCCATATAACACGGTGAGCTTAATTGATTGGCATGTTTTTTTGTGAAAACTAGGAACAGCAAAGCATTGCCTGTTATTCTTATTATGGTGAACTGAATTGCTGGCTCAGCCGACTCGAGATGCCCCAGGAAGTTAACTGAGCCTATTGGGTGCAGAAAGCAAACCTAGACTGGACTCTACCTTCAATTTATTGCTACCACCCAGTTCCCTACTATGATTCTGTAGCTTTGGTTCTTCAATGCAGGGCAAGAACTCTATGCCCAAGAGAAAAAGCAACGAAAACCTACTGCTGTCCTCAAAAAAAACGGCTGCACCACCAAATTAGTTCAATGCGTCAGAAGCTGTAATCACCGATGTAGCAACAACCACATAATTTAATTCCTTCAACGTCGCTGGTCAAAAAATTTTCCTCCAATCACCATCACCTCCCCACCAGCTTCTTTAACAACAACCCACCTGCACCTGTCTACTGTATGGTAAAAGGCCAAGCCAGACAATACCATGTATTTTCAAAAAGGAAGGAAGTCTCAACGCCCACAAACCTTCGTCAACTCTAAGATGACTGATGCCATGACCAAAATGACTCTATAATATTAAAAAATACAAAGGATCACTTACAAAATTCTTTGTGCATAATAACCCATCAAATACATCGGCTAAACCCCAAACTTCTCGAAACAACATTGGCAGCACAAAAGCAACGTATGAAATCAAACATACAAGTCCATTAGATGAACACTGCAAGTAAGCACATCGCCATACCGACTTTGGAAAGGTGCAGGTGATAAACACCGCGAAACGAATTACTCGAGAGTCCTCCTTGAATCAGTGCACACCCAAGCAAGCCGGGGAAAGATGAACAGATATGTGGCTGTCCTACCCCCTATTTGTGCCCTATATCCTCTGACCCGCTGCAGCAAAAAAAATTGTTTATATGTAGAACTATTGCTCTTGGTCAAACATAGACAGTCCTAATGAAGGAACCAAGTAGGTTCCGAAACGTTGGGAACGCGTCGGATAAAGTCCTTGGTTAGAGTAATATTTGTTTCCATCAAACACAAAGAAAAATGCACGATAAAGCACTCACATTAACTTTATCTACTGCTGTTCCTTCATGGTGACATCACTACAGGAACCAAAAAATACACGACAGCGCATTAAAGGGGTCATTCAGACAACATAGAAGTTTGTTTTGTTCGAAAGATTTCATGCTTTATATTGCCCCACCGATTGTCCGGCAGCAAATGATGCTGCATTCACTGCGAAATTAATCAATTTAGGTTAAAATGTTCATTCTCCCACCATATCGTGTGTTTTTGGGACGTCAGCAATGAAGCCATAAGTGCGTGTAATCACACGAACTTCTACTGCGTCACTCGGGTCTGCAGCGTTGCTAGCCGTCAGTCCTCCCAGGTGCAGCTACCGTACTCATCCACGGACCGTTGTCTGCCGTTGCTTTGTTTTTGACCGTTTCTGCACCTGGCTTATTTTTGTTACTGTAGAAAGTAATCGTTTTGTGAAACATGGGGTATCCTCTACAAACAGGGTTACGTAAGACAGCATCGCTTATGCCAATCGGCCAGTGCCGTGCAAGACCACTCCAAAGCGGCGGAGTGCTGTCAAGCTAAAACAAGCATAGTGCACGCAGTACCAACAGCAGTGCGCAGCGGTACTTATATGTTTACGCGTATTTTTGTAACTTTCATTGTTTACCACACTATTCTTACTGCTGTAAAAGGAATATGCATTACATTTAAGCGCAAATAGCTCGTTCGGCAAGCTTATAAGCCCTGCCCCATTTGCGTTTGCTTTTGCCGGGCTCAGCCAATCGCACAGCTGGGGACATATGACATTATAGCTTCTGTAGTGGGAAATTAGCTAGTGGGTCGCATGGCCATTCCCTTTTTCCTAATGATATAGCTTATTCGAGCGAAGTGCGCGTTAAAAATGGTGTCAGTATGATTCTAACGAGGCAATATTTCGAATGAACCAAACTTGTGCTTTGTCTGCATGGCCCCTCTAAGCAAAAGCAAGGCAGCCATTTTGTTTTATTTAGTCTGCCTTTATGCAAACAGTAGTGCTCTGTTACAGCCAGAAATGCACATAGTAGTACTCTATTACAGCCAGAAACTAATTACGGGACTCCTGACATATTTACAGTTGCAATGAAAATCATAAATCGAACAAGAAATCATTATACACTCCACAATGTCCAAAAAACGAAGGAATAATGTGCGAGTGAGCTACCTAAAACACTGCCACAGAAGATCGTATTCATAAAAGCAAACTAATAAAAACCATGACTAGTGCATAGCCACTACGCATCTCCACTAATTCATTTGTTAAGAGCTCATGTGTGTCCCCGCAAGTTGGGTGTGTAAACCCACTGACACCTAACTAACCCGCCTGAATCACCACTTTATAGACATTGAGGAATTTTTTGAATAGGTTTATTGTAGCAAGCTGTCTAGTTTATTTCCTCATTTTTTTATTGACGTTTCCTGTCTCATTCGAAATTGGGAGACCAGATAGTTTTTACTACGGGTCATGCACTGGTGACAAGGAATATTTGATTTTACTTTAAACAATTTTCAGCTCTGTTTTTTTGCTCACCAGCCAACGACCTGAAATATCAGAGGCTCTTAAAACGTATGTTGACATTTCTTTCCCGCACTGTAGTACAAGTCATCATGACTTTGATCATATTTTGTTCACAAATTGCAATATTTAGAAAATATTCAGCCAAATGAAAATCTCATCTCAGAAGCGGGCACAATCAACAAGGCCTCAATGACTTTCACCACGTGGTTCACTTGTTTCTGTCACAAATAACCTGATTGCAGCCACATTCCACCGGTGGCGACGGTGACATGCCGTCTAGGGTGATGAATATTTAAAACGCCTTACGAGTAAGTTAGGTGCTGAGCATATGAAATTGTGGCATTAAAACAGAAGATCCCTGTGTGGCATCCTTCACTTACGGCAGCGCTTCATCACAAACTTCGAGAATCTGAAAAATGCTCCATGCGTCGCTCCAGCCAGCAGAACCAATGCAGGACGCAAGTTGATAGGTGGACCGTTGGCATCCTGCGATTGTGAAGATGTTTTTATTTAGTAGATTCTCTTCTTTTTGTACCACTGTATATTTCACCTTTAACAAGCAGCTGAACTCCTGCAGGTTCTACTATTCGTAAGAGCATAATAAAATGCAGCAATGCACAACAATTGGCAGGGTTACATCAATTATGCTTTTGTAGGAATGAAAACAATGTAGGTAATCTGCGCACAACTACAATAAAACCTTTCAATTTTCACCTACTTCACTGCTAACATCAACTTTTGACTGCTCAAGCACACATACACGTTAGACATGTGAGAAATCTGCTAAATTTATGCCCACAGATTTAATCAGGCATCAGAAATCGGCAGGGAACGACGTGTCACCTTTAAATGGCACTTTTTTTCGTTCAAAACACGTAAATGGGAAAGAAAGACTGATAACGTAAACTATCCTTCATATAATAGCCATAACCCTCATAACCCCCAAAAACAATGGAAACTAATCGGTGAATTTTTAAATACAGTGTCCTCGCGTAATCATTTTCAGAAAATAAACTTTAACGGGACAGTCTTTGTTCAGCCATCTGACGTTGCTAATGCTTTCAGCAACTTTTTCTCGTTATCAACCCCAAGCATTACCACTACTGATCAGCAATCCCTACCACACTCCCCACACTCGTTTTATCTGTACCCCGTTACTGCCAATGAAGTGTACTTAACGATTTGTAACCTCAAAAAAATGAAGTGTACTTAACGATTTGTAACCTCAAAAATACCAGTCCTGGTTTGGATAACATTTCGATGCGTCATTTAAAACTTGTTGCTCATATCGTTTCGGAAACAATAAGTATAATAACTAATACTATTTTTAAGTCTGGCATTTTTCCTAAAAACTTAAAGAGGGCCAAGGTTGTTCCAGTATTTAAGAAAGGTAACAAGGAGTTAATTAACAACTATAGACCAATTTCAATCCTTTGCAGTTTGAGCAAGATCATCGAACAGTTACTTGCAAATCGTTTAACTAACTATCTAAGAAAATGTAACGTAATAGATAATTCACAGTTCGGTTTTCGTGCGCGAAGTTCCACTAGCTTGGCTTTACTAACCTTAACCGATTTTATTAAAAAATCTATTGATTCTGGTAAATATGTTGGCTCAGTATTCTTAGACTTCACAAAGGCTTTCGATACCATCAATCACAAACTTTTATTCATGAAACTCGAAGCATATGGTATAACCGGTCCAGCACTTACTCTATTAAAAAATTAGTTGGTTGATAGGCAATATGTGGTAGCTGCAGCTGGCACGTTCTCCGACTGTAAAACTATTAACCAAGGTGTCCCGCAGGGTTCCATTCTCGGTCCCTTATTGTTTAATATTTATATCAATGACTTACCCAACTTTTTACACCGATACAACTGTCTTTTATATGATGACGATACCACAATAACATTATCAGACACATGTATAGTATCTCTAACTGATAAATTAAACGCTTCTTTAACGGATGTGACTGAGTGGTGCTGCAGAAATAATTTAATTATTAAACCTACTAAGCCTAAATTTATGATCTTTAAAAGCCACCAGAAAGTGTTAGGTATGTTGCCAGAATTAAAACTTGGCTCTAATCGGATCGTATCATGCGACTGCGTCCAATTTCTTGGTATAATTCTTGACACTAAACTTAAGTTCACTTCTCACGTCGATCATATCAGAAAAAAAAATGGCATTTGGCATGCGGGCATTGCTCAAGGCACGACCGTTCTTTCCAACCAAGGCTTTGTTATCACTTTACTTCGCTTTCATGCAGTCATATCAACTATGGAATCACTGCTTGGGGTAACACATATCACACCCACCTATCATCCATTCAGCACATTCAAAATCAAGCTATCCGTATCCTTACTAGCAGCCCTCGCCATTCAAGTGCATCACCTATACTCCGTGAAAATTCAGTTTTATCGGTCACAGCATTGTTCGAATGTAACTTAGGTTGTTTTTTTTTTCAAACTACTCAAGAACCAATTATGTTTTGAACTTCTTGACGTAGGTACTTTAGTGAATCATAACACTACTAGATTTGCCTTGAATAACAACTTGTTGTTACCTAAGGTAAAAACTAATTATGGCCAGCAAACATTTCATTTTGCCGCCATTAATCTGTGGAACCACCTACCACTTAATATTAAGTCTTCACATTCTATCACAGCTTTTAAAAAATCTCTAAAAATCTTCTTCTAACCTGATATGTTTCCTAATTTCTTGGTTTTGCTGGTTTGACTTTCGTCATTTGTTTGCGCAGTAGTTTTTTGGGTACTTTTGTAAACTGCTAGTTTTTAATTGTGTATAATGATAATTTGCTTTTTGAATGCTGTTTTATGTACATAGCTTAATATTTTTGTAAATTCTATATGAAAACCATGCACTACATGTTTTTGATTATTTGTTTTCTTCACTAAGGTTTTATTCTACTTGTTTTCGCTTCCACTGCTGCTTCTGTAACGTTTTTCGTGTACTTCATCATCGAGGGTCCCAGTGCAGTCGCTGACTTCGGGTCCCTTCTCTGTAAACTTTCTTTACAACCGTTTACATTTGATGAATAAACTTCAACTTCAAAGGGGGGGGGGGCAACAGATACTCTGTAAGAGTGTAGCCTGTGAACAAATTGTATACATTACAGTAATAAGCACGCATATGGTAGTTTGGTCAACAATGACAACAAAACAAACAACACAAATTGCTCATCGAAATGACTATTTTGGTGCGCATCTCGTGTATCTCGTGCTCTAGGATCCGCTGCTGTTGTAATATACCGGCCAGCGCGTCCAGCCGTGCTTAGCGTTTAGTATGTCCTCGAGAATGCATGCATGGTAGACTCGCATTGTTGTTGACAGCGCTTCCGTCACATCTCGGTCCTTCCAATGGACCGTTCACCCACAAGCTCACGAGAGGCACCCGCTCTGTCCTTGGGACTTATCTTCCCAGAAGATGACGCCGCAGAATCTGGCGCATTGCCTTTTGCTTGTAGGCACCGCAACAGGATTTTTTATAGTGGAGTCATATACGCTCGCGCAGGAAAACCGCAGTGCATCACATGAGAACTCTGGTTCGTCCAGTTCTCAAGCGAGGATTATAGCAGGTTAACACGCGAGTGGACTCTATTGAGGGCTTTCGCAGTCTGCATGAGTCGAGGAAGCCGTTATATACGGTTTTTCCTCTCCAAATAAATCAACAAATAATATCAGCTAGAGGAAGCTCGTGTTTCCGAAGAAGGAAAGCAAAAGGGCCACGACGCCCGGCGTGATACTGCGGAACGATATTGTAAGCAATTCTGTGTGGCTGAACTGTCAGCTAGAACTGAGAGGCAACGTAAGCGCCGTCAACACCAACGTGAGCAAGACGCCACTTAAAGCCACGCTCGGCTTCAGCGTGATGCGAATATAGTATACAGGAGCAGCGGATCCTAGGGAACAAGATGTTAAATAAAATAGTCATTTACTGGCGTACGCAATTGTGCTATCTTGGAGTGAGGTAAAACATAAGAAAAATTTCGCGAACAATAATACAAGCAGTTGGGTAAACAATCAAACGGCAGAAGTGAGAAACATTACGCCCACGCGAAACGCGGACTCACTTGGTGTAACAAAGCTATAACTTTTTAAATTGTTATTTTGCAAATTTGAGGAGCTTATTTTTAAAAATATTTTCTGTCATTAGTTACACCGCACGTAAGGCACTTTGTCTGCCCAGTCTCTTTGACGTTTCGTTTATATGACCCTTCTCAGTTAAACCCTTCCACAGGCTTTTTCAGCCACGAACTATTCCTATTTCGGTATTATTATTCCTTTTATTGTGAGTTGTAGACTATAGTTTTTGATATTTACCGAATTCAGTGAATTTCTAAGGGGTGGTCCGGGCTGCTCCGCGTTCTGCAAGGGGAAATATGTAAAGCACAAGGGGTAGGGGGGGTGTCTGGAACACTAGGTGCGGGCAGCTCGAGAGGATGTACCAGTAGTACGGAACTTCCTCTCCAAAATAGAGCAGGGTGGCAGGAGCACCAAGATGCACCTTGCATACAGTCAAACCCGATTATAACGAACCCGTATAGAGCGGATTACGCTATATATCGAACAAAAGCAAATCTGTTAAGAAAATGCATGCGAACCATATTCCTTGAAACGAAGTTCACATCGGATATATCGAACTCTGTGCGCCTACAATTTCCCCCGAAATGCGTTGTCTCGGAGCGGTGATTGACGTGCTGATTGGCTATGAATTGGCTCCTGTGAAGGTTCCTCTCGGTGCACCGGTTTGTCGCGTGTCATGTGACTCTGGCGGTGTGCCGACGTGCGTGGTGGGGTGGAAGTGCATCTGCTGGAAGTATACGCGACCTATGCCTTCTTCAGACTTGCTGTGCTTCATTTTAATTTTGCGGTTTTTAACTTTCGCTAATCTTTTATGCGTGTTTCTTTTTCTTTTGAAACAGGAGGTTTTTTTCAACGCACCAAACTGACGAGTTGAGTGTTGGAAGTGTGTGGACGTGTTCGGAAATTTACCCGGTCGCTCCGGCGTAGGCGGTGATTGGCATGTATGGGGCGCTTTTTGAGCCCCAGATAAGCGTGAAACGCGGTGTCTTACTTTTTCGGGGGCTATGCACTGTCGTCTCCGTCGAATAGCTATGGATAAGGAGATCCAACACTTTGGTCAATTTTCGTTTGATTAGGTGCTGCGTATATTCAGCTATGCCGCGAACAGTTTGCAACGAGTTCGCGAACTTTATGTACATTTTTTACTATAACCCATTAACATAACGATAAGTTGCACATAAACGCTTCAAGTTAATCCGTTCCTTCGCAATGTTGTGGTTTTACCGCTAAGAACCAGCAACTAACAAACCAACCTTCGACTTCTCGACTACCGCGCGGCACTAGGATAATCTTCGGCCGCATCTACGTTGCAGTGGGTGTGAAGCCCCACTACCGCGTGGTTCGAGAGGATCACCTGGAGAGGCAAAGAAACTTTACTGCCCCATTCCCCCAATTTTTTCTGGGTTAGCAAGATTCCGTTGCCCAATATTATGGTGATTTGTTTAGCATGTAACGAATGAGTACCCAGTATACAACATAAAACCGAAATAACGAATGAGCTACGTCTGATATAAGGGCGTAAAGAGGAAGTCTGGACCTTTTGGTTAATGACGTTTAGGTACAAACCAGTGGAAACACGCTACACTAGAGGAGAGGCAAGACAAGGACTGTTACTAGAATTACAACAAAATTTAATTGGAGGAACTACCATAAATACTTATTCATCCAACCCAACGCAGGCGCAGATGGGTCACTCCTCACCCCTTCAAAAACCCAAGGTCGCCACAGAACTCTCTCTCACAAACTTGTCATCTTAGGCTGCGTTAAGAAACGCTATCTCCTTATCAGTTAATGCCAACGAAGGCTCACTGATGCATTTCTCTCCTCCTTGCTTGATCCCAGAAGATAAAAGGGCACTGTATCCACTTTTTTCATGAGAAATTGGATATTTAAGCTTGTCTTAGTGTTTTAATTGTCGTCGGTCATACTACACGTGCTGCAGATCGCCTGCATTCCCGAAATGTAGGCTAGCGTTTTCTGGCTTTATTACCCTTTTTCGGCAATAGTTGGCCCAATAGTGCTACATTCGCCTCATCGGCCCGCCGGCTTCCCTCCTTTTTTTGCGTAGTATGTCCTTAACTTTCCCTACGCTTGATTCTTGCGCCGATTAAGTGTTTGGTTTCTGAGGAATGTGCCGACCATATAAAGTGCTCGCTTTCACCCTTATACTGTTTTGACAGACTACTTTGCAGTTCCACTCTAACTTCAACCATGCTTCACCCTAGGCTGCATTTCCGTATACGTGTGTAGCATTATAGAGAAAGCGTTAAGAAGGAAGGCCCCTGCGGCCTTGCTTTAGAACCTTGTCCCCATTTTATGGTTTCGCTTTTACGCTGGCCTCGGCCCCCATCCGCCGCCCGCATTCGCTCAAATTTCCTCGTCGTCTATACTCACCATCACGTGCTTTGGAAAGAGAGAGAGAGAGAGAGAGAGAGAGAGAGAGAGAGAGAGAGAGAGAGAGAGAGAGAGAGAGAGAAACACATAACCCCATGCCTACTGTGGTCGCGTGCGGCTTGCGCGCTCACGGTCGCTCGCAAGTATAAAAAATTTTATTCCGAACGACTTGGCAGAAAACGACCACGACTTTGCCGCCGCTAGCTGGGCGCGCTGCCAATTTTTTCACCCACTGTTTCTCGCTTGCCTCTGCACATTCCTGCAACGTTCGCGCTCACCGATTCTCCCCCCCACCCCTCGGGCTTCCCTCAATCCTAACTACTAAATTATTACTCGGTAGCTTTTGGCGACGACGACGTTCTTGCAGATTTGCATATCCAGCGTGGCATTTGGCATCGTTACGTGCGCATGTATTTGCGTATCTCTACGTAACGTGAATGCATAATCGCCGTGAGATTGATGCAAATTGTGCGTTTGCATACTTGAGTACGCAAGCGCAGCATTGCAAAAGACAAGATACTTCCCGTGTGCGAAACGCGGAAATTGAGCCTACACACTAAACTTTCTTGCACACTTTTTGGCCGAAAAGGGTGTAGGAATTTTGTCCCATGGCGAACACCTTTAAATGTTTTTTTTTTGTCCAAAAAAAGGTGCAAGGATGAAAAAAGGGTGTTCGTGTGAGCACCCTAAAAAAAGGGTGTAAGGTTGCCTGACGATGTTGGTGGGCCGAGATCGCAGCATGACATGCAGACACATTCAACACGCACAAGTCACAAATGACCATCAAATGAGCAAGAAAACCAACGAGGTGCAAGGGGACAGCGAGTGCATACTTACTCGAAAATACACCTGCTCCTCTTCTTGCTTTTATAGCCAGCCGAGGAAAGTCCTCCGATAGAGTCGGTGGGCTTGTCGAAAGATAAGATTTTTTGTAGCGCTAATTTCAGAGTTACCCATTTTAATGTACGCATATACAAACCAGTTCACGGATTTGCAAAATCTTTTTAATCGCGAGGGAGTTATTACGTTCATTAAGTCATAGAATAACCCGCCGCGGTGACGCTGCTGAGCACGAGGACGCGGGTTTGATTCCCGGCTGCGGCGGCCGCTTTTCTGATGGAAGCGAAAAGTAAAAATGCCCTTGTGTACGATATTTTTGCGCACGTCAAAAATCCCCACGTGGTCAAAATAATCCGGAGCCCTCCACTATAGCGTGCCTCATCGCCTGCGTTGCGTCGGCGCGTTAAATGCTATGGTCATCAAATCAATCAAGTCATAGAATTTTATTAAATACCAAGCAAATATTCCTCGCCATCTCAACACCCTTCAAGAAGGGTTTTCATTATTTCAACACCCTTTTTTTTTTCAAAAGGGTGTAAAGCTACAAATTAGGGTGTTAAAAACTAAGGAAAAGGGTGTGAGAAAAAGGGTGTAAGAAAAAGCGTCTAAGAAAAGATTACCAACTGAGAAAGGGTGTAAGTGACCCCCAACTTCAGATGTATTTTATATCCGTTTACATGGGTGGACAGAACATTTTCTACCGGCGGAGTATGTTTTGTACCTCACGATGTTTGACACAATATAAATTGGCACAATTTATTACCAGTGAAGCTGTTTAAAAGCTTGAACTAGGTTCGGTGACGTTAGAAAAAAAAAAGACAGGGAAAAAGAACTGCGCCCCCTGTAAAAGGTGCACCGCCGCAGATAAGGTATTATAACAATGAAGCCGGTTTTGGAGCCTGTTCGAGTGGGATCACAGAAGGCGGAAGCCTATGCGCCCCTCTCACTATACTGTTTCAAAGGTACTAGTCTTTTTGGGAATATAAAACGCAAAAAAATGGCGCAGATTGCAATGGTGGTGCAAGGCTGGAGAAACAGCATAGCTGGGGGTCGACCTAGCTTGTTTCCCCCTTGCACCTGCTGTCAGCGTGGGTCAGAGCGCTGTCACTGGAACAGCCTTGTAAAATCCGCTTAAACTTGGCCTCACTCTTCAGCGCTTATCCTAGCTTAGCAAGAACATTGCAAAGCCTAGCAAACGTGGCAAAACTTAGCCCCACCGGAAGAAGGCCCGTTCACACTAGCGACGAAAGCGAGCGAAAGCAATGAAAGCGACGGAAATTTCTGTCGCTTTCGCCGCCTTTCATCGCTTTCGTCGCGCGACGAAAGCGATCGGTCTCGACAACCTTTCCTTTCCTCCATGGTCTCGACCAATTTTTTTCGCCTCCATCGCGCCGTCGCTTTCGAAGCGGAAGCAGGAGGCGAGACTTCCTGACGTCATATCCTGCCAAAGCACCCGGATGCTGTGTTTCCACAAGCGGCGAAGCTCCCGTGAAGTCTCACTCCGAGCGCGACACAATAACAAGAACAGCAAAAAATAGTCGTCGCCCGTCGCTCGATGTCGCGTGCAAGTGTGAACAGCAAAGGTGGCGATCGCTTTCGCTTTTGTCGCTTTGTCGCGTCGCTTCGTCGCAAGTGTGAACGGGCCTTAAGTCGACCCCCAGCTCCGCTGTTCTTTTTTGCAACTGAACACCTATATAACACCGTTTCAACACCGTTTTAACACCCTACGGAAAGTCAAGCGTGTTGCAGCACCACCGGAAGAAAGTAGGTTGACCCGCAGCTCCGCTGGTATTTTTTTGCAATTGAACACCTATTTCACATTGTTTCAACGCCCTACAGAAAGCCAAGCGTGTGGCAGCCAGTCAACACCCTTTTCGCCACACTACTATAGTATTTTTAATTTTAAAGGTTCAAAGTAATATTTCACGTGCCAAAGCTAAACTTGGGGCATAGGGCGCACCGTATATGGAAACGAGCGTTCATTGCAGACGATTTTTTTTCTTCCGAACATTTCTTACAAATAGAGGGGAGTATGAAGATGTCTTGTCCTTTACAGTGCAATTATACGTGCACGCATTGCCTTATTCAATGAAGAGCGAACGCCTTTTCCACACCCTTTCAGCACCCTAAGAAAAACCAAGGGTGTTGAAGTTGATCAACACCCTTTTTTCACACAAAAAGCGTGTAGAGCTAGGGAAAGGATGTTGAGGTTCAAGACAAAAGGTGTAATGGGCTCCCAACACCCTTTTGGTCAAAATGGTGTAAAAAAGCTTAGTGTGTAATTTTAACGTCCAGAGTCGCCGTTGAAGCATATGGCAAGCAAAAAAGAAGACAAGTGAAAAACTTATCATGAATGTTCCGATAGAGGTGCCTTGTGGGTGATCAACCATGACTTCTAGCTCTAGTCATTTCTGTGATTCGGTTTGTTTTTCTTCAAACAGAATAAAACACCGATAGCAACGAGAACAAAAGATTGCAGCAACCATTGCAGAACATGAAGAAAGCAGCTTCTGCATGTGCCCAGAGCAGCTACAGAATGTTTTCTTTTTTTGTTTTTTAGAGAGAGAGAGAGAGAGAGAGAGAGAGAGAGAGAGAGAGAGAGAGAGAGAGAGAGAGAGAGAGGAGAGTTGCTGCTTACAGTTGCGGCGATATCTGTAAGCCACGCTGAGTAGATCTTCCGCTCCTGGACATTGAAGGGACACAAAAATGGATTTTCAAAACCGATAAGTGTGGCTGCACTGCGGAGTTTGATTCAATCAAGCCTTGTTTCACCATTTAGCGGAAGTTTAAAACCTTCACTTATCTCTGCTGCCCTTGACAAGAGAAAACATCATGCGCCCTCGCCGCTTGCTTAGTAAGTACAGCAGGTACATCACACTGACACTTCTTTTCTCTTGGTTGTGGTGCCATTTCAGCCTTCAGAATTACTGTTTTCAGCAACTACAGGAAAAATATATTTCTTTGTGATTACGCCCAGCTTATACAGGTTAAACGTGCTCGAAGTGCATGACGATTGTGAATGTATAGCCACATCTTAAATTTGGTTTCATTTGCATTTAGCTAATCTATAATATAGCCGTTTACCGGAAGTGTAGAGCTTTAGTTTATCCGTAATAGGCGACAGAAGAGAAAACTACAAGGGCGTTCACCAGAGGCGCATCAACTAACGAATGACTTCCCACATGTTTGCGATGTGTTTTCGTGTCACGTACCTTAGCCTTTGGTCTCTTTATTTTCCTCATTTTATCATTAATATAACGTTTTTGTTTCCCCAAAGCTTGTCGTGATTGAAGACTCTAGCAACGCGCTAAATTTAGTCCTTTGCACTTGCCAGTATGTCATCATATTTGTTAACAAATCAGCGGGAAAAATAATGGGATTCAAAACGAGCACTATAGAACGCAGTGTTGTCTTCTAAATTACGGCACTCCCCACCTAGCTCTCAAATCCGTCGAAAAAGAAAAACTCAATACTTTTTTTCCCCCAAGCCTACAAACTCGCCCTAGGCCTACCCCCCTCAACATCCACGCGGAAGTTGCTCCAACTAGGGGTACACAATACTTTAGAAGAATTGCACGAGGCTCATCGCTGTTCCCAAATCACCCGTCTCAAGCTCACACCTACCGGACGAGATACCCTTACACGCCTCGGATACCCAGTACCACCCAAAGAAGACCAACCCCAATATGTCCCCCTCCACAGCCACCAACACATTCCCCGTGCCGCGGAATATGCACCCCCTTTACAACAAAGCACGCCGCAAAGAACGGGTCGATGCGGTTAAGAAGAACGCAGGGAACCCCACGGCCCGCTACACGGTCGCCGCACGCTGCACCCGCAAACCCGGCCACGCAGTCACGGTTATGGACCACCAGGGAACCCGAAGTCACAGCCACCACGATATGCACCATTTCTACAAACGCCGCTGAGGAAATCGCCTTCGCCCTAGCAGCCACAACAAACAGCGAATACATTACAGTCATTACGGACTCGCAAGTACCATGGCGCAACTACCAGCTCGGCGACATATCACCCTTCGCCCTCAAGATCCTCAATACCATCCCGCAGCTTCCCGTCATCCATATTGTTTGGGCCCCTGGACACGAGTCTCTCGACGGGAATGAGGCGGCCCACGCCGCTGCCCAAGTGCACCCTCCGGGCCATTTCCAAAGAGAGCCAAGACACGGAAAAGACCCTCCACACACTGAAAGGCTACGCGTACATTCTATCTCCCTTCAGACACGAGCGACAACGGTTCCCTTCACCCAACTCCCACCTTTCCAGAGCCGAAGCGACCACACTCCGCCGGCTACAGACCAGCTCCTACCCGTACTGTACCCTCCACCATATCTACCCCACCCAATATTATAGAGCCTGCCACTTTTGCCCTCAGCCAGGCACCCTGTGCCATCTGGTATGGGAGTGTCAATAATCCCCATCCCTCACACAGAATCCCCGTCCCACGTACGAGCAGTGGGTGGACCGGCTGTCCAGCTCGGACCTCTCGCCCGCGCGCACGAGCAGCCAGCAAGGACCAGGGCATCCCGGACTAGCGGACGCCCCCCAACGGGGCTCTCACCATCCTGCACCATTAAACATGTTTATTCTGTCTGTGTATTTAATCAATACGGTTATATTGGCCATAACTACTCAGAGCATAGCCCACGCATTCTGGCTTTAGGTAATTACACAATATTTACAACTAACTTCAGGGTCTCTTTCCGCTGAAAATAACTAAAACGAACAGCATCTGAGTTCTAACGGATTACCCCGACACTACGGCCGTGCCACGCCGTATCAATAGCTCCATTCGATTCAGACGCGATTCACTGCAACGCCTGCACCGGTGCAGGGTGCAGTGCACGAAAGCGCTCGATTCGCCTCTGCACGAATGGTGCCGTGCACCGCGTTCCTCGATTGCTAATGGTGCAGCCCCGGGGCCACCGTGGTGCAGAGAACTGCTGCACCTCCTGCGGAGGAGGTGCAGCGCATCGGTGCCATGATAGCGCGCCGTAGTTGGGGCCTTGCGGGTTGGCAAGCGGCTACCGCGTGAAAATGTACTTCGAACTCGAAGGCATGCGGGCCGAACTTCACATTGGCGCTGATGCGTTCGGCGCAACCTAGATGGTCGTCAACTTCGAATTGTGCAGAACGACAGGCGAGGATGATTAGCAGACGACTATGCTTGCACCTCGCTCGATTGTAAACACGCTGGGGCGCTGCTGACGGTGCAGCCGTGGTGCACGGCACCGCGGAACCACGACTGTGCACTGCACTAGCACCACAGACATTTCTCTGCACCGGTGCCGTGCAACGCTTCTGAATCGAACGGAGCTAATACTGGGCGGCACTGTAAACCGCCGTCAGAAGAAGGCGGCAGTGCCTGACGCGTATGGCCGGCGCTCGCGACAAATCCGCTGGAATCCGCGACAGTCTCAACCTTCCAACCAACCACATGGGTTGCTGACCTCCTCAATCCTAAGTATGCAAGGACTGCGTGTGCGGCAATATTTTCCAAAACAAATATACACCGATTTCTTGGAAGAAAGAAGAGCATGCCGCCTCCCTCACATAAATCTAACACCGCTGCTTAACCACAACCCACCTGCGCCGGCTCTCCGCCCCGCCATACCGACGCGCCTGATGAAAAGATGAAACGCTCGGACAAGAAGTATGCTACACTACCTGAGCCAACAGGGATGAAATGGAAACTGAAGCAACCAGCCCAAAAGAATTTGGCACAGCACAAAACGAAGAGAGAACGGTACCCGCTACTACATGTAAGCAACGAGAACACCAAAGAAGCCCTACAATATGATGAAGAGCAAGAAGAAAGGAAGACGAAATACGACGCCTCGTGGGAGCGAGCCATCAGAAGGCGAACAAAGCAGAAAATGAAAAAAAGAGCTTAGACTCCACGAAACCACGCCTAGCAAACCAGCCACAACGGGGAGCAGAAACAATGGGCTCCGATATGGCACATTGCGAACAAGAGAACCCCAAACCTCCCCACAGAGTACTTCAAGATAATGATCTGGCTTAAGAAAGGCCTCCCGGTGGACTCTTGCACCGTTCCCCCGCCAAGTCATCCCACGTGCATTCCCACTCGGCGCGAAGAACCTCCTCCTGATTCTCTTCCGCGGAAGTACACGACACTCCTAAGGCAAGCACAAACACACTCCCTACCAAACGACTACACCCTGCATCAAATAAAGAACAATCCAAGCAGACCGCGTTGCCAAGTGTGCTGCTGCATACCCACACTCACCCAGACTTACTGGACCTGTTCCAGAGCCCACACACCGCAACGTCTCTCACTACCCCATCACATTTCCTCCTGAGAGGCCTGGGTTGCCTACCTCGGCAAGACGACCTCTTCGTGGACAACTATCCTTCAGCACCTGCTCACCATCAGGGGCGAGGTCGTTTGATCTCAACCTCCTAGAGCGCGGGTGTTAACTAAAGTTCAGGAAGCCCAGAATCTCACCAGGCAGCAGAAACAAGTCAACCAAGAAACAGAACCGACCTAGACGGTTCGATGAATACTGGCCTGTCCTGACTGAAGGGGCCGACGGCTCCAAAAGCCATGACACAGCAACGATGCTCCCAAACAAGGGACTTGGTTCGAGCGGACCTAAACAGAAAGGAAGCCACGCCCCACCAGAACTGAAACCCCCGGCTCAAGAGAGAAGGGAAAAGGGAACCAAGCAGCAGGAGGTAAACTGGTCCGGAGTCGCCTCCCAAAAAATTCAACGCACAGATAGAACGCACACTTAGAAGGAAGGACAGGCAAAGCAGAATTTTCGAATCAATAAAATAACAACTCACCGATTTCAATACCTTATCTACAACAGAAACTGACGGGCCCCTACAAAAAGACAGAACCCCTATAGGAACCACGCTCAACAGAAGTTTCGTGCTAAATCCAATACCAGCACTGATACCAAAACCTAACGTACCACGCACTGCTAAACGACCCTTCAGGCATAGGCCTCTTCCCAGTACAATCGCAAGGAGTCATACATAATCGCCTAGACATAATACAAGCAGAACAACTAAAACAAACCTAAAGGAAACAGAGCGAAACTAGGAGAATATCCTATTCACTGATAAGCCAACAGCACGGTACGAAAATTTGTTACACGCCAACTCCATTACGCCGGACTACGAATCAAACGAATCGATAAACGATGACGAGGACGAAGACCCGTAGAATGCCCGCCACTAGAAACGAGGACAGCCCTACTAAAGAATAACTTAATATATGGGGGGAGTAATTCGTCTTTGAAATGAAGACGGAAAAGAAAAGAAATCTACTGGGGATATTACTGAGCACTCAGGGGAGCTCACATGCATTCAACCCAGTCCGCGAGTGGGAATGGTGGGGTAAATAGAATAGGATAGAGAAAAGTAAAGATGAGCAAGGTGAGGAAAAAGCAGAGAAGAGTAGACCCACTGTGGTTGAGTCGTCGCCCACAACACACCTCGAACAGTGCTGGCTGGCGCAATGCTGCGTCCGGGAGACGGGAAGCCTCGACGGGATTCAGTCTTCTGATTTTCCCCGTGCGTTTTGGAAACTTTTTCTAGAGGGAATTGCCTATAGTTATATAAACCAATATTTTAGGCACGAAAAATCAGTTTTAGGCGCCTATATTAGGCACTGAAAAGTGTCATTAAGGCATATATAGGCGTCGAAAACTCTAGTTTAGGCATATATTGGAACAACTCGTATATACTTCAGGAACGTATTTTAGAATAAATTCTTCACTAGCAATAGAAACAGCGGAGAAATCTTGTGCTATATGAAATAAATTTTATTTTCTTCGGGAAAATGCGCCATGCAAGAGTCGCCATTCTAAAGGATTTACATGAAATTTGGGTGATTCGGCGATAAAAGAACTGATTAAAAGGCACGAAAAGGTAGCCGTGACAATGATTTACGGCATGAAATTGAACATTCTTTTAGTTGTGTAAAAATAAAAGAACACTCAACGTCTACTGAAGTTGGTTGGCGGAGCACACATGTATACTTGAAACGCTCCATCATCTTATTCCATCTGGAATATCAATGGGTTCCGCTTGGAACCTTTGGAAATTCTTTTAGCACGGGCTACCCCTGTTTGTGGCGCCCTGTTTGTGTTTACCTCAGTCCTTCTTGCGTGTCTTTTTGCGCCTAGTGAAGATGTACCTAAGAAATTTATGTGTTATGTCGAAGACCGGTGCTCTATCAGCAACCGGTCCTTCGTGGATGGCTGCAGACATGTCCCGTTCCTTCGAAATGAGCTCAGCATTCTGATTTATAGTGGTGCGCAAGTTTTCCGCTGCTACATGCTGTCTCGTCAGACTGTGAACTGAGGACACGAATGTGCAAAGTTACGCTCAAGTGTAGCGCTGTATAGAATAGTCTGGGCGCGGCGATGCTCTTGTCTCCTGCAAAGCTGCAAAGCTTTGCTGCAAAGAAGTGTTCCCAGGGGGTAAGAACAGGCTCTGGTGGGAAAAGGCACAATTGGTAGCTGTTCCTCGACGACAACAACGATGAATACCAAGGATACAATCCCACAACACCGATGAATACCAAGGATTGCGCGGAAAAGCGGAATAATTTCGGATACTCTTCCCGTCCTGCAGAATTGGATGCCCAGCAAAGCTTCAGGGAATAACGCCACTCAGTAGCTATGACATTTATACCGACTAACAACATGAGACAGCGCGCCAGATTATTTTCAACTATCCCCAGGAGCTATATTTTAAACGACCTTGAAAGTTATCCGGCACGGCAGATGACAGTTGTTGGGACAAGACTGAAGAAGTGGTAAAGTGCTCGTTAGATAACCTTCGCTCGTTCCTCTTTCCCGCTGTACGGGCTTCGTCTTGACGGCTGGCGATGTCCCCGTGATCGGCCGCTGGTTGTGCACGCGTTTGTGGCGTCACCTTGAAACTTCCGCGCGTCAGTTTTTCACGTGTTTTTTCTTAGTCGGTATTTTTGACCTTGAGATGTATTTTGACCTTGAGACATGCGCGGTTGTCTCGCATTCATTCCATTCTTTGCTTGTTTTTTTTATTGCCTTCGCAATGAACAGGGCATGCCGGCAAAAGTTTTCACCATTGATACCTGGACACACCGCGACAGAATAACATATAACGAAAGGCTCATGCTGGCAACTGGCGGCGACGTAGGCTGTGGTGTCGCTGCTTCGGGCTTCTAGCGGCCTAGTTTAGTTGCTAGGGGTAACCTCATGACGAGGTGGAGGCCGCTCGAGCACCGTTGCTACGTCTCGGCGTGTTTGGCGTGGCGCGTAGATTCTCCTCGCAAACAGCGTGATACAAACGCCCAGTTTCGAGCTTCTGAAGCGAGAACAGTTTTAGCGAAACATCGACGCGAAAACACCCAAAAAGGAATATATAACCCCACAAGGCATTTTTAGGCGCTAAAAAGCCATTATAGGCACGAACCTCAAAATAGGCTCTTATAGGCCCAATAAAGTATTTCTCAAAGTGTTTCATTTCCCTTATTTTATGCTTATATGTGTCAAAGAAGCTCCAAGCAGACGCAAGGAAAAGTTAGGCATTTTGCCTAAAGTTCCGGTCTCTAGTCATTGGCATTATTAAGGGGCATATGCTACGTCGACCTTCAAATGCACAGCCCCTTTCATAATGTCACCTTCCGCTGCTAAGCACGGGGTTGCAGGTTCGATTCCCGGCCGCGGGGGCCGCTTTTCTGATGGAGGCGAAAAGCAAAAACGTCCGTGCGTACGAGATTTCGGCGCACGTTAAAGATCCCCAGGTAGTCGAAATTAATCCGGAAGCCTTCACTACGGCGCGCCTCATGGCCTGCGTTGCGTAGGCGCGTTAAACCCTACAATCAATCAATCATCATGTCGCCCCTGAGGTTTAGCGTAGTGACATTTAAAAGTTACCATTGAAGAAGTATACTCAAGTCGAGACAGTGACGGAATCCCGTCTGGCCGGGAGGATACATTTCAAACACACGAGACGCCGACCAGTCAAAAATCGTTCTTGACGTTTCGGCTTCCAGCACGGAAGCCTTGTTCACAATGAATGCATCACCAGAAGTGGGTCGTTTAAGTGGGCTTGAGTAATCGCTGCAAAGAGCGTGCGTAGATCGGGTTTAGATTTCTGTCGTTACGATTGACTGTGTTAGATGTGGTCTGAATGATTAGTGCTAATCATTCAGACCACATCTAACACAGTCAATCGTAACGACGGAACTCTAAACCCGATCTACGCACGCTCTTTGCAGCGATTACTCAAGCCAACTTAAACGACCCACTTCTGGTGATGCATTCATTGTGAACAAGGCTTCCGTGCTGGAAGCCGAAACGTCAAGAACGATTTTTGACTGGTCGGCGTCTCGTGTGTTTGAAAAGAAGTATACTCACCGCAACATCATTTCGTATTGGTTATTTTTTGGCAAGTACTTGGAGGTCCCGAATACGAAAAAAGGACAGGGGTCGAATGAAGCATGTAAAAACAAGTAAAATGGGTGCGAAGTTCTTTACTGCAGAGCTAGGGCAGTATTGGGCGAGTTAGTAATCCATCTTAATAATACAGCGCAACTAAAACAAGGACTGAAGCTGCGGCACACAGGGCGAGCGCTGACTTACCAATAATGAGCTTTCATTGCCGAACCATGTCATATTTGTAAGCGCGTACACACACTTGCGATGAAAACAGTCGACCCGATAAGTAATTGATAGCAACTGTGCCAAAAAACCCTAGGTACAAAAATTGGCCGCGTATCTGCTCCTTTCGTTGCAAATGTCGTCAAAAGACGATAGTCTTTGTAGAC
Organism: Haemaphysalis longicornis; assembly: GCF_048455015.1. Lineage (NCBI taxonomy): Eukaryota > Metazoa > Arthropoda > Arachnida > Ixodida > Ixodidae > Haemaphysalis > Haemaphysalis longicornis. The sequence continues at coordinate 175,209,945 of NW_027526203.1, forward strand.
ATTTGCCAAGGAAATGCCCCCCTTTGCTTTTCCGCTCACCTCTCATGCTGTTCCTGTACCGTCGCGCTCATCCAAAGGTAAACACACTAAAGGTTTGCGCAAGGCGATTTGAATTTACCGCGTTCCACTGCTACAGGCCGGGTTCCTCGATGCCAGCGCTGCAGAACGGCGGTGACGAGCGTGAATTGAGGCGGCCGACTTCAAGGTTTATAGAACCGCGTGACCGTGCTCCACGTGCGTTCCAAACAGAACGCAGAACCTAGCTAGTGGAACCTTCCGTTGCTGTTGCCGCGTGATTTTTCATATGCCGCCAGGAGGCGGCGGTTTTCTGCAGTAGATGTAGAATATCATTTGCTATCGAAAAACCAAGCATCTATGAATTTTTTTTAATAAAGGAACACTGTAAATATCCCTTGTGTACTAATTTCCTGTCTTATATTTGCGTAATGTCTTCTTCTTGTTCAACAAAGTTGACAAGTATGAACATATAAACCGGGCTTAGTCGTTTACGTGTGGCTGTGAGTATATAAACTATTGCGCAATATCAATTTTACTTTGGCCGGTTGGCTGAATCGAGTCACAGACGGACAGACAGACCAAAATTTCTGGGTTTAAGTAGCCCAAGAAAGACTATCCTCTTTAAAAACAAAAAACACAAATTCTTACCCCCGCCTCGCACTACGCACGTGTTGAGATGGCTAGCAATGTTACGTCGTTTCGCCCTTATAAATAATCAAGTTCTTTGGTGGACAGGGCTATAAAATGCACGCCGACACATTATTCGCCTAGCCTTGCGGTTCCCGCAGCCTCCACGTGTTCCCTTGTCATCTGGTTGCAGTGACGTTGAATGAATTGCATTGGTTGAATTTCGGAGTGCGCTTTCTTGCGGTGCCCTTGCAATATCGTCAGTATACAGGGTGATCAAAATTAAGTCGACAGGTTTTTTTTCTAGATGCGACGCATCTCTTGCTCTGAGGCATGTCCCTCCTGCGTCGTCGCGCCGTCCGTACGCAGCCCTCCTCCGTTATTCTCTCCCACAGCTGTGTGCAACACTCTCACTCCGGCTCATTAGCATACCACAGCTGGCGCGCTTGTTTGGGCGCGCTTCACCGCGTTAACAACTGCTCCGGCGCGCGCGGTGTGCGAAAGGGCGCGCATGCGCGACTCTCCTCCCCTGTCTCCTCTCCTTCAGGCGCTATGAATATAAAGCGGGTAGCGCGCTGCAGCGGTTCAGTCAGCGCTCGCTCTCGTTCGACTCCGCGTGACTTTGCTTGACGACTCCGTGCTTGACTTGATTCTTCCGATGAAGACGTGATGGAAGCGACGGTCCCTTCAGCGAGTGGGCTGACACAATCCAATACCAGCGTCAGCGCAAACGCTCAAGGCAACGTTACGACCAATCGAACCCCCCGATGCGTCGCATCACATCAGGGTTCCCCCGCGGGAAGATGGGAGTAATTTTTAATTAGGTGCTTAAATTTACGTGAAAACCACCTTTACAGTGAGGTTATGCGCCCAGGGGGACACATAATTAGGTGGTAATTATTGATTTCGGTGGCCTACTTACCTAAAATTGAATAACTAACTTTTGAGGGGCTGCGGTAAGCAGACATGTTTGTATTAAAAAGTTAGACGCAATCGTGTTTCTCCGCAGTTTTATTTGGCAGAATTCTTCTAGCGCATCCGTACTCCGAGATATCGAACTGCAAAGCTGAATTGCCGTTCGCATTATTACGCATGCTAGACAGCGAAGACCGGCGCAAAGCTCCTCCCCTGTGTTCTGTGTTTCGATAGCGGTTAGCAGCGCTGCAGATTGCGATAACGCCATCCAAGACTGAAAGGGTGCCAGTTATCACTCTTTCATATGCCTCCACCCCGTTTGTCAAACTAAACACCGTACACAGCAGGCACGTCACAAAAGGGAGGAGCTTTGCGCTCGTCGTCGCTCTCTTGCATGCGTAATCATGAGACCGGCAATTAAAACGCAGTTCGATATCTGAGAGTACGGATGCGCTAGAAGAATTCTGCTAAATAAAACTGCGTGGAAACACCATTGCGTCCAACTTTTCAATACAAACATGCCTCCTTACTGCAACCACTAAAAAGTTCATTATTAAATTCTGGTTAATTAAGCCACCGACATCAATAATTACCACCTAATTCTGTGTCCCCCTGGGCACCAAACGTTACTGTAGAGGTGGTTTTCACGTAAATCTAAGTGCCTAATTTTTTTTTTAAATCTGTCGACTGAGCTTTGATCACCCTGCATATGCCCTTTCACATTTTATGGACGTTGTTATTATGCTCTCTGAGTCTTGTGTTTCGGCACCTATTCGTCTGTCTCACCTAGTTTTTGCCGCATGGCAGCGGAATCTCGTAGAGTACCGACGTTGTGCATGCGACAAACTTCGTTTTGTGCTCAATGGAGAACATGCGGGGTTCCTTTTTCGGGAGGTACGTCTTTTTGCAAATGCCGCCAGTTTGCGAGGGGCTGAAAAAATTACTTGTACATGGGCGGCATTCCCTATTTTCTTTAGCCAATGGGCTACATCATGTATTTAGGGAATCACCACGCCCTTCCTCTTTTTTTTCCGTTCCCTCGCCCTCGAACCGGCACCGGTGTTTTTTTAACTATCATTTTTTACTTTGCTCCGCCACAGACGTCACCACGTGAATTGGATAGCCAGAGCTGTGCAGGCGTGCTTCTTGTATTTGGATGCCATCTTGCACCCTGGGGAAAGGGGGGGGGGGGGGGGGGGGGGAGGAGGGGCGCTGCCCCATCTGTTGGGGCAGCACCTTTCGATGCCAGGGGTTTCAGTGAGCACTGCAAGGTAAAGGTACTGAATTTCTCGCTCAGGGTCGAACGCTGCCTACAACACCGGCTTTTCTGCGACAAAAAATGGCGAATGCGTTAAAAATGACTATAGCACTATGCATTAAAAATGACATCAATTGACAGCGCCAACCACGGCATACTGTTCGAAAGTAGCACACATTCCTCTTTATGAAACGTTATCAAGTACCTCACTACGGACATGTGCTACTCTGTGGGTATACAACACTTCAGTAGGTTTCAGAGTGCACGCACAAGTTTCAGGGTACGGGTACATACTTCTGGCCCTCTACGCTCCTACTGTTTGGCTCTAAGTAATTGATTGGTTCATTTATTTATTGCTTACTTGCTCAGCATGCACTGTGGTCGGCAGCGCCTGCAGCAGCGCACGCTGCAGCAGAGGCACACAAGAAAAAAACGAAGGAAGCTCCCTCTAACGAGTAAGATTTGAAGATAGCGCAGCTGTACGCAACTTTCACGACCATCACGAAGGTTAAAGTTCACGATTGAAGCCGATTTGCTTCTTTTTCGCTGCCGCAACGACCTTTACTCCATCATTGTTGCTATAAGTGTGAGCTTTTTTTGGAAGTGATAATCACTGGACATCACCTTGGAGGGGCGTACGCTATGAAGTGTTTTTTCTCGTTTCGAGCGTGTTGCCACGATTACGGCGAGCGTTGGAGTATTTTTTTTAAGGGGGGGGAGGGGGCAGTCTTGGTTAATATCCCTATAAGTGGGTATGTTTGACTTGACAAATGTGCGCCGGGGACGCTGGGCGGTTGCTCCTAGGCACGCTCACACGCGTGCTCGGCATTTTCTTGTTTTTTTTTTTTAACTTCCGGGCGGTCGCTACAATTTTGGACAATAGCGCTAAGTAGGTATGCTTGGATCGGCGGTCGTCGCGTGGAATCCACACACGAGCGCTCGGCATTTTCTTAGTCTTGTTAACTTCCGGGTGGTCCCCACAACTTTCGCCAATCTCCCTAAGTGGGTATGCCTAGCTTGGCGGTCGCCATGAGGCCTGCGCTCACGTGCGCGCGCTCGGCAATTTCTTGGTATATTGAACTGCGTACACGAAAAACTACAATTTGCTAAACAGCTCCGCTGTTAAAAAAGAAATTAAACCGGAAGTTTATGAAAGATTATAATAAAAACAAGATTTCGCTCAGGTTGTATACACTTCGAAAATACCAACTCATTTTCACCCACAGGTTTCAAAAATGGCAAAAGCTCGAAACGAAGGGTTATTAACATATCTCGCGGTGAAACAGAGCCCAATAAGAAGTAGGGAGCGCAACTGCGACGCTGCTGACACCGAGGGTACGCGAATAGTGTGAGGGAGAGGTAGTGTTGCGAATAGCCGGCGTTGCTTTGACCGGGATGCGTGGCAGTGGCGAGAACCGAAAGGTAGTTTCCGTTATTTACCCAGAAACAAGAACCACCGAGAATCCATTGCAGACTAGAGATGCAAGTTTTCATGAAAATTTGAGGTGCTTGAAAAAAACAGGTTTTTTTCTAGTTTTTTTCAGAAAATTACGAAAACTTGGAAAAAAAGACTTGTGCGCACACTGTTTTAAAAACCCGACACATTTATTTAGTAGCACTTTCCAGAATATAATTGTTTCATTACTGCACACAAAAATTCCAGCAGAGCTTTCAGTTTCAAAATCAATGGAGTGATTTCACGTCAATTCCTAAAGTTCCGATCAAAAAGTTGGAACAGTCGTCAATCCGTGTCTGATTCGGTTCCGCTTGCCACGTCGATTGGGTTATATAAAATATAAACTGGGTTATATTTTCTACGCTGAAGTACTCACGAATAGCTTGTTGGATTGACTGAAATAATGGCATGGTAATTGAAAAAAGGTGCTCAAACGCCCATCCGTTCACTTCACTAGCGCAGCACTACTGTGCTGTATTGAATTTGGCGCAGGCGCGATATTGGGCGTTGCCGCCGCGCTAAGCACGCGCGCGCGCTATCTGATACGGCCGCCGTTGTATCGGCGCTAGCCGCTGACGCCGTGGTGCCCTAGCAGAGACTACGCAACTGAAGCCGCAGTGGTGTAATGTTCGGTTGTTCGGAAACAGCAAGGCTTGCACCCCGTTTCCTGGCGATCACTCACGCGAAATAAATGGAGCGGTAAGAAAGAAGCACAAAAATAGTACAATTACTAAAAGTTAAACAAGATACTTTCAAGCACGTCAAAAGGAGCTGCATAACAACACAATTCCGCGGAGGAGGGGGGGGGGGGGTACTGTGTTTTTTTCAATTTTACCTTAGTTGAAAAAAACGAAAAAAACATGTTTTTTTCCTAATGCTTTTTTGTTTTTTTCAACTGCTCACATCTCTATTGCAGACCCGTCGGTGCGAAGCAGTTCCCAGTTTAGTCGACTAAGGGAAAACACAGTTTCTGACTGTTAGAGAACCTTATTACCCTGGCGTATTTCTATGAAAGGTAAAAAGTAAAATAAAAAATTGCAACCACGCAATGACATTAAAGGCCAACTGCACTCAAATTGCACACAGACCAAATTCATAATTCATGTGTAGTAAGTACCACCAAATCAGCTTGGACGCGAGTCGTTGTGACGTGAAACGCCCCGTTATTAAGTCAGAGGCGTTTAAATTCGATTCCCGCCAGCGGTAGCCGTTTTCCTGATGGAAGAAACATCCCCCTCGCGAGGGGCACGATCAAATGCAGAGCATTTCCGGGGGCGCACGACGTTAAGTAGTTTGCGTTACGTTAATGTTGTTGCACTTGTGGCAACTGCTGACGAGAGAGCGCGGCGATGAGTGCATTCCAGCCTCGCCGACACCCGCCTTTATCACGCCACGATCGCGCCACGCGCGCGCGATGCTGACGTCACGATCACGCCACAGATGTTGTTGATCCCGCGACGCGCGCGCCCCCACCTGTTCGGCGCGAACCGACCGCGGAGAGAGCGCGCGATGCGAGCGGAGAGTAGGCGAGGAGGAGCGGGGCTGACGAGAGAGCGCGGCGATGAGTGCGTTCCAGCCTCGCCGACACCCGCCTTTATCACGCCACGATCGCGCCGAGAGGGCGCACCTGCGAGCGATGCGGACTACTACGGACGCCAAGAACAGGTGACATCGTGAGTTAAAGAAATGCTGTGTATTTAAGAAGCGATGATTGGCTTGACGATGAATACTGGCGAAACATATATCTAGCAGGCCCACATAAGCAATATTCTCGCTGAGGATTGGTCAGGAATCTTTAGGCATGTCGGTTGCACGACAGGTGTGGAGGGTTTTCTGGTGTCACGAAAACAGAGCTGGCCCTATACCCCCACTAAGAGGTTGATGGTCGATTACAAGCTTTTCAGTTAGGTCTCATACGAAGACGAATACACAGCAACCACGCAAACGTGACACCAAGTTGCTTGATAAGGCGGGAGAAGTCTGGAGGTCCTGTACGGGGTTCGCACCACGTGACACAATGCGAGGCTAGAGATGTTCACTTCACCTGCGAGCACGCGGCCACCGGTAGCGGAGCGTTGAGGAATATACCTGCGTGTCTGCCAGACGGACTGTTGGCTCGATATCAGTTTCACATAAGGTGTAAAACAGTTCTGTATTAAACTCTATGCCCTTAATAACATGCAAACACATCACGCATAGCATCGCGGGGGACACGACAAGGATGCATGAAAGACGCGTGCAACGCGGTAGCACACGTATACTGGGTGCATTGACTTGTTTTCTTCCTTGCTGGCGCATTCGGAAAATTTATTTTAACACGAAAGTGTGTGATGCCGGGGTGCACAAACCTCACCGACGTCACATCCATCACGGAAAGCACATCACCAAAGCACAACACCATCACGGAAAGCACATCCGCCCGCCGCTTATGGGGAACGCCGCTCAGCTTGTGGAACGCCGTCGCCGCGTTCCACAAGCTGAGCTCGTCGTAACGCAAGCGTCTGGCGTACACGCCACGGAGCAGGGCCAATGAGATCGCAGCTTTGTCGAAGCGACCCACCAGCAGGACGCCGCTCGCCAAGCATATTCACAAGACTGCTGCCGACCCGCAAATCATGCTCCTTTCGCTGCAGCGGACCATGACTTTCCCAAACGATTGGCTGACAACCCGTTCGGTTTCGTTTTCACGGTTTGCGAGCGCCTGGGGTTCGAATCGGATTTATGGAATTCTCCGATGCCTGTAACCCAGTGTCTAATGTTGATGCGTCTAACGGTGTCATACCAACAAAATATAAATAGAGATGCGCAATCGACCAGATTTAGGGGAAACCCCCAAGGTGGAGTAAGTTTCTGTAAAGGAAAGTTTGACATCCACCTTGATCCTGGACATCCTGGACCAGGCATCCTGGACCAGGCATCCTGGACCAGGCATCCTGGTTTGACATTCTGGACCAGGACGAATTTTTCTTCAACTACGAAGTTTCAGAGAAAGCTGTATAGCTTTCCTTTGTAGCCGTATGGCTGCATTTAGGTGGATGTCAAACTTTCCTTTACAGAGATGCGCAAGTTCATATCGAGGCACAATAAACATTCCAATGCTCCTGTGAAGCCACATTTCACTTTCACGTTTTACCGATTCCCATGAAGGAAGGATCAACAACATTGTTTTGCATTTATGCACTCCAAGAGTTTCTCAGTACACTGCCGTTTTTAGCCGCTACGAAAAATTTCTGTAAGCTGGGTACGCTGCGAATGCCTTTCTTTATATATGGATTTAACGAAATTTTCAAAACATATTTTGCTAGTCACGGCTTTGCGAACCCGTTTTTCGCGTTAATGCGATAGCTCTAAACCACGGAGCAAGAATAAAATAGGAGGGGAAACTGAGCTTCCTGGGGCAGCCTGATAACGTCACAAGCACTTGGCGAATGTCAAGTTTCCGGCATCTGGCGGCAATCGAAGGAAGTGCGCGGTCATCGCCACGGCCGGCGACCGTTCTGTTCGCGCCCGCCCAGTCCAACCCGGCCGCGGCATCGCGTCGGCATTTCGCCGGCCGCCGAAACATTCCCTGGCCGAAGCGAGAGTGTGCGCGCTCTCCTGCGCTAACGTTGGTTGAAGAGCCCGCCTTCGCGATTAATTTTCTGTCAAATTTAAACCGGTCGGTACCAGCGAATAAAAGGGGCATTTTCTTTTAATGCGTAAGCAACCTTGCGCGAGCACCAAGCCCAAAACACAAACCTGTAAACGCAAAAAAAATTCCCGCGCCTTCCCGCGAGGGGAACACGAGTAAATGCAGAGCATTGGGGCCTCAGTACTGATTGAAGGCAGTGTTGCTTCCATCGCTTCTTCCGTGATGCTGGAGTAGCAGACACGAGTAAACGTGGGCACGAGCGTCAACCAAGGAAGGAAGGAGCAACGCAGTGACTGAAACACGAGCGACCGCTAGCCGCTATATTTGCAGCGCGCGCAGTAGAGGGAGAGCAGTACGGGGGGGAGAGCGCGCATGCGCAAGCAGCGCGCGCCCTTCCACGCCCCACCGCGCTGCTATCACGCACCTGTTACGCCGAGACCGCGACGGAGCGAACGGGCTGACTACGACGCATGCGCGCGCCAGCTGCTGTTGAGAGAGAGGAGGGAAGGAGAGGCGCACCTGCTGCGGACGCGGAGCTATTGACACCGTCCGACGCAGGAACAGGCGAGGCTAAGAAATGCTCTGCATTTAAAATATAAAACTTGTAAACGCACGGCCTTATCTCGCGTGCGATGCGCTCGAAGCGAGTTGAGTGCACCGGCCAATCCCGGGTACGTCACGCAGCGGCCGTGACGTCACTGAAAGCGAACGTGCTGGGTGTGGCCGGGAGGGTGGTTGGCAAAACATTCGGGCCGGCGCGCGAGGCGTATGCAGTGTAGGGAGCCTACATGCGCCGCGCCTTCATCGTTAGGCGCGGCGCATGTAGGCTCCCTAATGCAGTGAGGCTGCATTATACGCGCGCAAAAGTGGAGTTTTAAGTGCGGAGCACTTCTTAGTCGGGCCTACTCCTGCTTCCACCGCCGTCCTCCGTCCGCAGCCTAGCAACGGAGCTAGCTACCGTGCCTTGCAACGGCGCCGGATTTCCGACGCGTGAGGGCGCTCGCATAGCGCCTCCTCTCCCCCCTCGCCTACTCTCCTAAAGCCCCTTTACTACTCTCCAGCTCGCAACACCCTCTCTCGGCGCGCCAGCCAGGCCACTACACTATATGAAAAAAAAAACAGCATCCCGCCAGGTTTCGATCCGAGGACTTTGCGGCCGCAGCGCGACGCTCTACCGACTAAGCCAGGGACGCTTTTTTTTTTTGTATTTATTGCCTGTCTTTGACAATTCACAACAGATTACATCTCAACATTGCAAATATGTACACATACAAGAGGTGGAGTTGCCAGCCACTACAGGGCTGACTTTGTCCATTTAAAATGCCCTCATATTGATTAGTTGCTCTATTTGCGGCAGCCAATCAGGTAGTTCCTGGTGGAACTTAATAACTTCAACAAATCGCCCAATGCTCTCTTTGAAATACTCCCTTGCACATCGCGCATCAACATCATTGTACAACCTTGCTGTACGAGAGCGCCATATACTATGGAGACCCAGTGCCATGACTAAATCGTAAGGCACTCCATCCTCATTGTCTATTGCAAGGAAACGTATAGCGTGAGGATCTAGTGGAAAATCTTTGTGTAATGTCCTCTGTAGCACATCCCAAAAATATACTCCCTCCAAACAATGCAAAAATACATGATCTATTGTCTCGGGGGATTTACAACTAAAACAATCTGTCCCCCATGGTACGAATAACCCCCTTTCTTCCATAAATGTTCGTACTAATAATGTTCCTGTGTGTAACCTAAACATAAAGGATTTGACCCCTGGTTGAATCTGCATTCTTTTAACCCTCTTAAGCACATCGCTGCCGGGCCTTCCAAAGTACATAGCCCTGTACATGGGAACAGGGAACACAACATCGACAATATCATGGTACAATTTCTTACGCGCAACCGTACTTAAATACTCTTTTGAAAATCTTGCGTTTAAAAACTTTACGCTGGCCACGACCTCCTTAAAATATCCAAAGATACCTCCCGTCATGTATTCAGTCGTAATCACAAAATCGGGGAGAACCCTGCCTAGCCTTAACTGACACACTGTACGAAGAAAAGGGTCCCTTACTTCTCTCAAAAAAAGAAATCTATTTACTAGTTGTCGCACAAATAAATGCGCTAGCCCCACTCCTCCATCTTTCACACGCCTAAAAAGGTTGTTACGACTGCACCTCTCCCAATTCGAGGCCCAAACAAAAACAGCGAACACTCTATGCAACTTTTGCACGTTTGTGCGGGAGCAGTGCAACACCTGCATCACATACCACAATTTGCATACTAAGAACAAATTACACACAGTCGCCCTAGCAAACGTGGACAAATAAGCCCCTTTCCATTTGTCCGCTTTCGCGCGAGTTTCTTTTCTCTGTTCTCGCCAATATGGTTCGCTATCCCTATAAAACTGTAGGGGGGCTCCCAGATACCTAACTGGGGTTGTCGACCAGGCCACGTTGGCAAAAACGCTGGGGGTGGATTGCCATTCGCCATGCCAGAAACCAAGACATTTTCCCCAATTTACTAGGCTTCCGGTTGTTGTACTTAACCGTTTTGTGACCTGGACTACTCTATAAATGCTCTCTTTGTTTTCACAGAACACAGCAATGTCATCCGCATAAGCCAGCAGTTTCACTTCGGTCTCCAGGAGGCGGAATCCACGAATCTCTACGTCATTTTGGATACGCAAACACAAAGTTTCAATGTAAATACAAAACAATAGTGGGCTAAGTGGGCATCCCTGGCGCACCGAGCGTTGCACGTCAATGGGCGCTCCCAATGTCTTATTCACCACTAACCGCGTAGTGCAATTTCGGTACGCCAGAGCCACCCCATCTTTGATAACAGAACCTACATTGATATAATCCAGTATACAAAGCAACACTTCATGTGACACACAATCAAAAGCCTTCTCGAGATCCAGCTGAAGAACCGCGACACCTACTTTTGCGGCATCGCTACACTCAAGCACGCACCTGGCCTTGTGAATGTTAGTACATATAGATCTCCCTCGTATACCGCAGGTTGGATGAGAGCCTACTATTTTATGGATCACTCCCTGAAGTCTACTTGCTAATATTTTCATAAAAATTTTATAATCAACATTCGTGAGTGAAATGGGCCTGTATGAAGTCACTTGTTTAAGTTTTTCCCCGTCCTCTGTTTTTGGGATTAATATCATGTGAGCGGATCCATAAGAAGGTGGCAGGACATTCAAATCAAACGCTTCATTGAAAACGGCAGTTAGGACTGTAGCTATTTCACTTTTAAATTCTTTGTAGAATGCCGCACTTAAACCGTCCGGCCCTGGCGACTTCCCCGGGTTTAAATTGTCAATAGCTTCTTCAACTTCTCTTACTGTTATTGGCTGCTGTAACAGCTCCTTCGTTTCATCATCCAGTCTTGGCATGTTGCCAAGGAATTCTTTCTTGAAGTTTCCAATATCAACTTCCCGGAAAGCGAAAAGTGATTTGTAGTACTCGAAGAACGCTCGCTCAATGTGACTGTTATCGTCTGATGTAATGCCATTCCAATCAATCTCACTTATATGGTTCCGACTAGCGTGCGCCTTCTCCAACCCCAAAGCCCTCTTTGTAGGCCTTTCACCCGCTATCACCTGTTCTGCTCTTGCTCGCACTAGCGCTCCTTGATAACGTTCCTCATCTATTATTTCTAGTTTTTGTTTTGTTTGTCTTATGTCGTCTCTGTAAGCCCCCGGCTGTTTGCTTTCTTGTTCTGTTAATGTTTGCAGCAAAGCTCGTAGCGATGTTTCCTTCTTATTTTGTTCGTACTTTATGCAGCTGCCCCTTTCGATAGCTTTAATTTTGACTGCTTGTTTAGTTAGTTCCCACATTGCCGCCACCGTAATTTGGCCGTCCTGTTCAATTTTGCTAAGTTTGTCCGTGACTAAGCTAGTGAAAGATTCGTCTTTTAAAAGCTTTGCATTTAACTTCCATATGTCCCATGTGAAACTATTACTCCGTTTTTTGCACCCAATCCTACACTTGACCATACAATGGTCAGAAAAGGACATTGGCAGAACACTGTAGTTGCAGCACTTCGGAACCAGTTCTAAAGTTATGTATATCCGGTCCAGCCGGGCGTGGCTTGTACCCGGGAAGTGGGTGTATTGTACGCTTCTGGCTCCCTCCATACATTCAGCAACATCCTCCATCCCGTATTCTACAATCTGCTGATGTAACAACTCAGTGCTCGCATCCTTAAAAGGCCGGCTGCTTGTCTTATCACGTGCGGTTAAAACACAGTTAAAGTCCCCTAATAATATTATCATCCTATCATTAGATAAATGCCTGCCTATATTCGCAAAAAAATCTACCCGCTCGTCGACTAAATTCAGCGCATAAACACACACAATACGCCACTCAACCTTACAGAAAGACAGATCGCACACAACAAACCGTCCAGACGCACAAGCGATAACAGATTGAACCACTAAACCCGGCAGCTTTTGCACAAAAAGCGCACAACCCGCCGAGGTTCCGACTGCATGACTAACGCACACATAGTATCTCGCCGTGAACCGTCGCACCATGCTCTCAGTCTCTGCCTCCCCCTGAATTTTGGATTCCTGAACAGCTAACACATCAACGTCATGCTCAGTTAACAGTCTGTGCACTTGACTTTGCTTTCTTTTGCTTGCCAATCCCCTGACGTTAAGCGTAGCTACGTTCAGGGCGGGGTCCTGTGCCATTTCAGTTCAATTTGAGGCCGAGAGCATGGCGCCTACCTTTCGCGTCACGGGACGCGCTACGCGTTCTCTCCCGCTGCTGCACTGTCACTCGGGCTGCTTTGCCCGGGCGGCGTTTCCGCAGGGTTCCTATTCGGTGGGATAGTGGGCCTGGGCCTCAACGAAAGCCGTCGCCCTTGAGTCGCTTTCACTGGTGGCTCTCCGATGTGCGCGTCTCCTGCGTCGTCTTTCTCTTCAACGTGCGGACGCTTGGCTGAACCCGCCGCAGTCACAGCCATGTCCGCGTCCATGGTTTCCTCCCCTTGCACCAACGCTTCCCCGGAGGCCCCGGCGTTCGAGCGTCTTTCGTCGCTCTTATCCGCGCCCTCCTCCTCGCTGGTCAGCGTTCCGCGTGAGTCCTCAGCGTCTCCTTCCTCCGCGTCAGCGTCGGCTTCACTCGGTGTCGTCGCGGTAGTTCCCGGGGTCTCGCTGCCACCCGTTCCTTGCGCTGCTTCCTCTGCTTCGGCGACGTCCATGAGGTGCTCAGCAGACGCATCGGGGTCAGCGCGCCCCGTTACCGACGCGTACGAGGGCACGCACTGCGCGGCGAGATGTCCGAATCGCCGGCACTGGGTACAACGCGGCACCTTACACTCACGGCGCACATGTCCCTGTCCATTGCAGCGAAGACACTGCATAGGCCGGCCCGGCACCACCACAAGGGCGAGCTCTCCCGCGACTCTTATCTGATGTGGCAAGTCGTCCAGCTTGATGCCTCTTTTCAGCTTGAGCAGCACCGTCCTCGTCGTTGACCCCTTGTCTGTAACGCCTTGGACACGCCAGCGTTCGCGGTTCACTTCGGCCACTTTGCCGTACGGCGCGAGGGCGGCACGAATGTCTTCGTCGGCGACGCCGTGCAGCAGCCAATGCAGTTTCAGTCGTACCTGTTGGTCTTGCGGGTCAATGATGAGGCACCGCCGGCCCTTCACCTGTAGCTCGGTGACTGCTAACATCCTCTTCGTCGATTCGGCACTGTTGAATGTTATCGCCCACACGTGGTTTATTTGGTAGGCTCCCAAGGCGACAACCTCGGAGAGCAAACCAGTCCGTGCAAGCGCGTCCCTGAAGTCTTTGACCTTGAATGGTCTTGCTTTCACATCACCGTGCAAAAATAACGTGTTCACGACAATACGACCGGTGGACAGTTGGGGCAGTATTACCTGATAATCCTCGCTGACGCTTCCGTTAGGCCTGTTTCCGCGGCTCTGCTGAGCCGCCATTACCGCTCCGCCGGAGCTCATGATTCGCACGTCCGAACGCTAGGGCGACCGGAAGTAGAATGACTAAGCCAGGGACGCGACGCTGATATCAGCGTTAGTAACGCGCCTTATATCTTTAACGCATTCAAACGCGCGAGTGCGCGCGTAAGAGACTCGGACCCCGTCGTCTTGGTCGGGGACTTTAACGTGGACGTGCGAAAGGGCGGCGAGTGGTTGGTGGACTACATGCTCGACAATCACTCCATGACGTGCCTACCGTTGGAGTCTCCGACCACCGTCAACGGCGGGTATATAGACCTGGCCTTTGCTAGGAACTGTAATGTAAGGGCTGTCCTGCAACAACCCTTAACGGTCCACTTTAGCGACCACAAGGCGGTCGTAATGACCGTCGCATACAACGACAACACAAACAAGTGCTGAAATAAATACTGTTGTTTCACTTTACTTTGCGTGTGTGTGTGTGTGTGTGTGCGTGATTACATTGCCTCTCGAACATCTCTCGAACATACACGTTAATTCACCAAGATTTCCGCAGAGGGACAAACGAGGCGTGTTAAGCCGAACGTGATCACGAGGGGGTGTTAATGTAACTAACGGGCAAAATGCCACCAAACTTCAACAAACTCCCCCTCATAGCATCACCCCGTGCTTCGCACTTCCTCATACTCCCCTTCGGGGAAATGCGGGGGAATTTTTTGTTTATGTGTTGGCTTTTCTGATGCCGGTGGGCTGCTGTGCTCTCGGCTACGCAAATCTTGCGAGCAAAATCAGCGGAAGCAGACTTTTCGGAGTCCCCAAAGAGGTAAATTCGGCGTGTATTGTGGATGTGCGCAATGTGCCGAAGAGACTGGCAGCCAAAGCAGCGACATGGTCTGCTCTTACTCATAACAACATTCCCCATTGTCGAACTTCTGCTGTTCTCCAAAGCGCAGTCATACCGTCTAGGCAGTCCGCGCTGATTCGTGCCATGAAATGATGCTGTTTATCAACCATCTGCTATCATGCAGCACCAGCAGAAATTTGGTCAAGTGAAATAGTGCCGAGGGTAGGGGGCAAACGGAAATTTTCTTGCTCCGAAATATTGCCATGTTTTGAGGAGGTAGAGTACTGTATTAAAAACACAATGAATGCCTAACCTGCTTAGGCGACGCGAAATAAATGTTTCGACGAGGGATCCGCGATAGCCGCCAGATCGACAACGACAAAAAGTTTGGTCTTATGGGGGGATCTGTTCAAGACGAACAGAATTCATTGCTTGTAAGTGCAATAAATTTTTACCGTGATCATTTATATTCTGCCTTGAGGATGCGGAAAACAGAGATGCTTGCCGTGCTCACATGTAGCATCGTGCCTTCGGCGCGAGATGGGGCGCTCACGAGACCCGAAAAATGTGTTTGCCCTAAGCGAACAGACTCAGTGAATGTATTCTTTTGTTGCGGCCTCCCGATGCTGGCGTACGCAGCGGGCGTACAAGGACACTAACTTTAACTATCATGAAATAATGACTACCGAAAATTATTTCAGTGCACTGTCGCAAGCCATACGCACTAACCATATGTGGCAGCTATGTTACTCGCACAATGCATGACGATGAAGCGGTTCGCGATTTCACTGGGGAAAATGGTAACAAAACAATCGGTAAATCACATAGAGAACGACATCATCGCGATATTTTTATTGGAATAATTTTTGCCTGTTGCTCTTCGTATTTTTGTTTCGTTGCTGCTCATTTTAATTTTTAATCCGTTCATGCATTACCTTTTCTTTTTCCACTCGACATGAAATCGTGGGCACGCCACTGTCTCTGGGCGACGCAAAGAGACCAAGAACAGGGAGCGTATACGTACGCTGCCTGAGGCACCGCGCTTAGCTTAAGCGGACCTCGAAAGTAACAATGAATTAGCTTTCCTTGGTATGTGTCCGAACACAAAGAATCTTAAAAAAACATTCTTGGAATGCGTCGCAACCGCACCGACCTTCAGAATGACTCGTTTAGGCTGTTCTATCGCGCACTGATTATCCTAAACCGTCGCCCTTCAGTTGACCACACGGTAAACGAAAGTGTTGCGGAGGTTGTAGATGCGGAAAGCTACATGGAGGTGCGACGGCCACAGCTAGGATAGCTAGACCCCCACGTGCAATGTAGGCGGCCAGTGACGGCCCGAACCAACGGCACATCGATCCTTTCGGGCGCCGCGCGGCCAGGCCGGGCCGACGGCGCAGGCGCGTTCTGCCAACCGCCACCGCACTTCGCGGCCGCCAGCAGGCGCCACCCGTCGCGCACGTGCGCTTCGTGACGTCAGGGTGTTTACATACAGGGAGAGGTCCATTGGCTACGTCCGAGATAAAGGCGCGTTCCCTCCCCGCGTCGCGCAGCAGCTCGTGCGCATGCGATTCACGCCTTGTGGTGAATGCTGCAAACAACAGTATTGCTTTTAATACATTCAACCAGGTGCCGCTGTCAAATTGTTCGCCGCAGCAGCTGCGGAGCTCCGTAGGTCGCCGTAGTTATCATTGTGACATTATCTGGTCGCTCGATCGCGCCGGCCGCAATGGGCGTTTCCTCTCCTATATATTCTTGCTCCGGGCTCTCAACCAAATTTACTCGCGCTACGCAGCCACAGTATTTTATAATCATTCAAAATATTCGCTAACCCTACTTACTTCGGTCGAAATGCCTTTACGCGAAGTCTGAAAATAACGATCGATTCGTCTTGCACGATTGACTGTGCGATGATGAAAGCTGATGAACCGTGGTAGTGCACAGTACAATCGCGGAAATCATATTGCTGGCATTGAGACACATGCTGGCTTTACTTATCAAGGCAAACGAGTAATCTTGATGACTGCCTTTCATGAAACAAAGCCTACTTCCAAGGAGCAGGAGGAAGCGCTTCTAAATGTTTTTTTTTTTTTTTTATTCCCGGTACCCCCTCAAGTTTCCTCTTCACCTGTTCTTTGCCTCTGCTCTCCCTCTAAGATCTGTACCTGCGCTTTATTCACACAAAGAGACTCCCCGGCTTTATTCTTTGCGGGCATATGCCTTAGAAGTAAATTCTACTTTCACTTAACTGGATTCCCGCTAAATGTTAAAGGAGCCCTGCAACACTTTTTTCGACTTTTTTTTAAACCTTAAATGCTTGCAGAACGTAGTCACCCAACACACTCAGTACTTAGATTAGGGGGTCGCAATGTACTTCAGCCAAAAATTACTGCTCTATGCCCATCAGATAACTTGGAACCTCGGTCAAAAGGTTTTTCTCTCTTTCCCGGTCTTGACGTTCTTCGATAGCCCGAATTATGTCACTGAGGCCATGTAGCGGCTGTTGGCCGGTTTTCCTTCAGTCGCAGCAATGAACGCTTTTCGATAGCAACTTTAAAAATAAAGCCACAAAAACAAAGCAGAAACGGAAGACTTATCTGATGCGACGAGCAAATCACGCAGTGCCGCTTTGTGCTGGCGATAACTGTAGCTTTCGCAGTGCTTCCAGACGCGAAGGAAAGAGTGAAAGCGTTTATCGAAAGTGTTGCAAGGTCCCTTTAATTAAGGATGATATGCCTGTTGTCCAAATTCCTGCCTGATGTACCGAAATTTGTTGCAGCTCGCTATGTGAAAGTTTGAAAGTTCATTGTTTTTTTTTTCCTTGAAAAGGCAACCGAAATGAGCACTAGTTTGTGTGTCGACAATGCACTTAACGAATACGAGCTGCTCCCAATAGGGGAAAATCTGAAGAGGGAGAAAGCTCAACACATAAGCAGACTGAAGAACTCGATGGACGTAACCACATTTTCCTGTTAGACCAGGACGTCCTGCATTGCTCACTTTAACAGCGCGAGCCGCATTTGAAGGGCATGTAGTATGCAAAGCCCCCTAATTCGTCCATACAGCCCGTTAAATAACGATGATTGGCCGTTGAAGTACGTTGTGGAAAAGCAGGCTGTCAATATAGTAGAGTGACTTGTTTCCCTATTCGGCTAATCGGTGCGCCTTAAAAGAAGGTCACGGTTTCCAAAAAAAAAAAATCTTTTTCGAGCTAATTGTTTATTAGTGCATGATAGCTTGGTGCTGGGTTTAGATATGCGTTAAACACGAATGTGTTGAGTGGCTCTGCACTCAAATAAAGCAAATAAGTCGCACTAATATTTTTTATAGCGCCAGTACACACATGTACACGAGAAGAGAATAAGATCCAATACGAGTCGTACCAACCAAGCGAAATAAAAATATCAGTACATGCTCTCTGCACTGCTCGAACCAACAAAAACAAACCGCCTCTGAGAAACATGGTGCATGCAATGAAAGGCACACAGGAGGGAACAAAATTCATTGGCTTTGTTAGGTTTTTACTATAAACGACAGCTTGAGGTCCACCCGATACTGAGCGAACATACGCGATATACACAATCAGCGCACTGCACGTGGCGCATATTTTCCAGTTCACCGAGCATAGACTTAATCAAAGAAGCCGCACTTGTTCGTGTAGTTCAGCCAAACACCACTGAGGCAGTTGAAGGCATCTCTGAAGGGCGGAAAGTTTGCAACCGCCTTGTTGCAGTCCAATCGATGCCGATTGAAGCTGCCCGGCAAGCTGCACATCACGAGGCAGGAAGCGATAAAAAACACCTGCTTTTGTTTAACTACATCCGATTCCGGCACCCTTTCCTGGTCTAGTGAGGACTCGAACGCCCTGTACGCTATCTCAATGGCGGGGACTTCGGGGAATGGATGCGTGGTGCCTGCTAGTGCGCCAGCCTTTCGGTCACCCCTCACTTTGGTGGAGCAAAGCGCGGACTCTGCGGCCTTCTTAGCAATCTCTTCCTTCCACGCAGCGAGTACGGATTCGTTGACGGGCACGTCTCTCACGTCCACCTTTCCTTGGCCCGACGGGTCAAAAGCCCTAACCAGTTCTAGGGCGTACGGGAAGCCGAGGCCTCCGTGCCTCATGGCCTTGGTACCTGGCCCGTGGAAGTATGGCATAGAAATCGCTGCCACCGACACGGCCACGCTGTTCTGGAGGTTGTCGTAGGCGAAATATGGCAGGACATAGTTTTGGGGGGGCGTTCCCGCGGACGCCAGCAGCGCTTCTGCTTTGCTTAAATCCCTAGCTTTGGTCATCAGGTTCCGCTTGGCCATGGCCGAAAGCAGCCAGAACTGGAAGAACGACGAACCAGAAGTCATCTCCCTCCTGAACCACGCAGAATAGGCTTGCGTGAGCCACTGGTCGCTTAAAAAGTGCTCGGGCGGCCAGAGTAGCGTCTCCATGTTAAGAACTTTTCCACTCGCCCATTGTTTGAAACTCCCATCAAGCCACTCCAGTGACGCCAGCTTCCTGATGGCGGCCTTCCTCACCGCCGTGAAAAGCCTGTCGAACGCGTGCCTGTGGGCAGCCGGGAACACAGGGTGCACGTGCAAAGAGATAACCAACCATCCGTACATGTATTCCACCACGGAGGCACAAAATTTTCGCTGTTTCATTTCCAACTGGTCGGGGTCTACGGGCTGGGAGCTCAGAAGTCTCCTGTCCACCACGGGCGCCAACACTTGTGCGAACGTCCACGAGAAAGATTCTAGTAATTCGCTCGAAGTAAAACTTCGAAACAAGGTGTTGATAGCTTCTAGGAGTGCAACGTCAGACACAAAGACATCGTCACAAAGCTCTAAACCGTTGCGCAGTCGCACGTTTTTGTTCATTTGTCGGATCCACCGTGATGCAGAAATGTTCGCAGTGTAGCTCTGGATATCTTGCAGAGTGAACCACGCTGGTGTATCATCCGTGCTGTTAACGACTGCGATAAATACTCGATTTATTGCCCGGACAGTAGCAGCGATCCTGCCAATGTCTTCCTCGGGACGTAGTGCCATGCCGGAGTGTGCTAGAACCTTGTAGAAGTGATACCAATACGTCTCGTCGGCACTAGCACCGAACACATCCTTACGGGCATCCGCGAGGTCGGTCATTAGTCCACCGGGCTTGAAAAAAAGAATCGCCTTATTTCTGTGGCCTCTCGGCTCAATAATTCGCAAGTGAAACCATAGGTCGACTTGCCAGTTTAGTGCTAAATCGATAAGAACACCCAGTGGATCGACAGTGGGCGAAGGCGAATCTGGCCATGGTATTTTCAATTGTCTGGTAAGCTCTTTGAATCGCAACAGGTCTTGCCTCCTTTCTCTCTCGGAGACTTCTCGCACTGCGCAAGAGTTGTAGACCTCGTACAGTATTTTAGCCACGGTAGGAAAAGTGTAAAAGGCGCTTCTAAGATTTTCCTCAAAACCCTGGAACCAGGCCCCCATGGCTTCGCGCATGAGTGCCGAGCCTTGCCGACGCGCGCGGGCCTTCCAGCGCGAACAGCTGTAGGCTGCGAAATCGTCGCACGGGCTCACACTTTCGTTCACGCGCGTCGCTATTACTGTGGCGTGGTACAGACACTCTTCACTCTGACAAAACTTGTTCTGCTGGAACCAGTGGAACCCAGACGTGTTTCGCATCGTTATGAACAGACAAATGGCAATGATTGCCACGGCAGCCCCAGTGGCAGCAAGGCAGCAGGCAGCTCGCTTCCAAAGACTTCTCCCGGCTCCTGCGGCGACATCCTGCACGGTATGAGTTCATGGGCAGGCAGTTAAAGGAAGGTAGAACGTGTCATAGTTCATGACCTGGCAAAAGTAAAATATCCGTACACAGGTAATTATGCACTTTTATTAGTACCCAGAAGAGGAGACAATTTAAGAAAATTTCCAGAACGTTGTCCAGTACTCAAGTGACAACCACGGAGAAAGAATATCCTTTAATGAAAAAGTCGAGGTTATATATATGCAACAAACATGACATTTAAAAGGAGAACAACTTTAACCTGCAGTCTACAAACACTTTGCCTGTGCAGGCCCCATGTGAAATGTTATGGCGTATCCATCCTTGTGGTAGTGTTATTTACTTTTTTTTTTTTCGTGAACACCCTAGTGGACCGATACATTCTAAAAATGCCCGCGTTTATAGGATGTAATCTGCTGAAAAATTCTGGCCCCTTTACGGGACAGCATCTTTACCCGTTGCTCGAAACTATTCGGCTCGAAGTACAGACGCCTCACGTGCAATCTGTGCTGCGGAGGGAGACAGGCGCCAAGGCCAGTCTAACCACGGTGGGTTACGCAGTGGGAGGAGTTCCCGTAATTGGGCGTGTGTTCACCGCCGTCGCTTGCAGCTTAGTCCCGGAGCAGCACGGGCCTGGGTACTGGTCCAGCCGAACTCGTTCCCTTCACCCGTGTCTCTTTTTACTTACATTTCCGCCACCCTAGCCCACACCACGTGGTCTTTTCCCAATGGCCCCTTTTCTTAAACCTGAGACGAGCACTGGGAGAGGGCGTTGAGACGCCCGGTCTGGTTGTTCAAGCCTAAGCGCAGGTCTTTGTCGCCGCAGGCTCAGGCCCGCGGATACCACGTCCCCGTACCAGAGCTTATTTCAATAAAGCTTTTCTCTAACTCTCCCTGGAATGATACCCCTTTTGGAAGTAGTCTGCAGTGAACTGAACCACAACGACGAAATTTTCGGAGTACAAGGAAAACTTAAAGACATGTGCAACAACTGTACCATAGTTAACGGCTGCGTATTGTCTTCTGTAAAATTTATAACTAGAAGCGCCACCGTTTTCTTTTACCATTCGCTGGTCGCACACTAATTTTAAACACGTTTTCAACAACAATTCATGTTTGGTGTCCCCCTGTCAATGGTAAATCACGTAAGGTTCAAAGAGCATGAGGCACCCGCCCACTAAAGTACTCAGCCTCACATACCGCGTGATTGTATTTCTAAAGTAAGGCGATAACAATGGACTGGTTAAATGACCAGCTAGAACATACCATACCTGCTACAACGGGTCTTTATGGAGTTTGGGGGTGCTCCCGCTAACATGGCGGTACTTTTATTGACCAAAACGTTAAACCAAGACAATTTTCAAGAGCAAAGAGAGTCGCTATATTACAACTACGACTGCACCCATTGATGAAATGCGTAACGGAGACAAGTTTGCGTGGTGAGCTTCAGATGGCTAAAAATATGATGTGAAATAACCACCGACGTTCGGGGGAGGTGGCCGTCATATTACAACTACAACTGCGTCCACTAGTAAACAAAGGCAGCATCTCCGCTTCGTGGATGGCGGCGAGGGTGCGGAGTACGGGGACTCGAGATGACATCCAAGTTGAGCCCCGACCGTCATTCGATTTGAGTCGCGAGTTGCACCTTGAGTATTCCCTAAATGAAACTGCAACTCACGGCTCAAATCAAATTTCGCTTTATTTTCGCTTGATGATGGTGTGCGCACCGATGGACGCGGACGGACATTGGGAGGTCCCAAGGTACTCCGCACCATCACAGGCGAGGGAGTAAGCCGTTTGACTCTCGGGTACATACCTCACAGTCGTAGCCCGATTTTGCTTCCGGTATCGCTAGCGAGCGGACGCGGGATAGCGAGCTCCGCCCAAGGAGCGGCTTATGGCGGGCCTTCCGGCCCGCGGTAACAGGAATTATGCTAAGGATACCAAGAAATATCAAGTTCTTTTGCCCCAGTTCCCAACGGGTCAGTCCGTGTAAAATACCGTGTTTCTGCACGCCGACATGCGCGCCCGCCCATACCGGGTCGAGGATTTCCGCGACACTTCGGCTCGTATAGAACTGCTCCCCGATGTTGTTGCATTGGGGGCGTATCAGATGAGTCACGTCTGGGCGGTAACGTTCAAGTCGGTGGATGGTGTGTGTTAAGAAGATTTTGGCTGCGACCGACGTTAAAGTGGAGGAACGGCGCTGCATCGCCATTGAGCCGGGAAACCAGGAGGTGCGCCTGAAACTTTACTGGCTCCTGTACAGTCAAACCCGACTATAACGAACCCGGATAGAGCGAATTATGGCATATATCGAACAAATATACACGAAACATATTCCTTACAACGAAGTTCACATCTGATATATCGAACTCGGCGGTCCTAGAATGGCCGCCAAAATACATGAGATGTTGATTGGCCGCGACCACTAAGCAAAGGCCGCGACTGAGACACTGCGCCTCATATGGAGCGACATGACGCCCGGCACTTTCCGTAACTGTTTCCGACGCGCGGAACTCACGACGAAAGCCGCCCAGTCAGTGAGCCCGGACCAAGACGGCAGCTCGCCAACCTTCCCGACTCTGTGCCGAAAGGAGTGTCCTTCAAAAATTTCCTGAGTGTCGACGACGGCGTTGCCGTCACTGTAAGCCCCTCGGACGCGGACACCGTCAGCAGCACCGTCGTAATGCTGATGAAAAGCACCGAGGAGGCAGAGGATGTCGCGAGTGAAAGCCGTTTGACGCTTTATGAAGCGCTTTTGCTAGTTGATGTCCTCCGCCAATATTTCTCCGATATTGAAGGACACGGACTCGAACTGGTGAAAATAATGTCTCGTGTAAAGAATGCTGTGCTATTTGACGCTGCCAAAACGAAAGGGAAAGCAAAAATCACCGCTTTCATTCCCTCTGCCAGTGCCCCAAGAATCGCTACCCACCCCTCCCCACCCCCCATGCCTGGGGTCAGGCCATGCGGAGCTCCGAGGTTTCGGACGAGGTGCTAGTCACCTCCCGTGGCCTACACGTCGCTGCGGCCCTGTGGGCAGCCGCCACCACCCCAGCTCTTTAAATAAATGTTACTTTCTCTCTCTCTCTCTCTCTCTCTCTCTCTCTCTCTCTCTCTCTCTCTCTCTCTCTCTCTCTCTCTCTCTCTCTCTCGCTCTCGCTCTCGCAGTGACCGCCGAGCGTCCTCACCACGCGCAGCGGCTTTAGCAAAAAACAAAAAAAAACTTGCAAAAACCCCGAGGAGTGAGAGAATCGCGAGTGGTCGTGAGCGCGTACCTCGCGCCGACCGCAGTGTCCCCGGTTCACGCAGCGGCTTTAGCAAAAAAAAAAAAAAAAAAAACACTCCTGCGCTGTCGTCAAGCGCTACCGCGCATTTAAAAACAACTCCAGCGCTAATGCTAAAGTAGAACAGACACCCTGCTTGGGAGAGGTCACCACGGCCGCCGCATTCTCTAGAAGCCTTATGGATAATCAAAGACATGCCTACGAGTTTGTATGCAGGTGAGCTCCCTGCCGAGCTCAAAGTATCCCCAGTGCCTTTCTTTACCTTTTCCTCTCCCGCGAACCAAACACCCCCCCCCCCCCTCCCCCCACACACTCCTTCCCCAGACGGCTTGCAGGTGCCGCCACCGCTGCCTCGAGTCGACGACAAAGAGCTGGTGGAAGTCTACAATGCTGAGGATGGCCTTGCATCCACCCCTCGCCGTGAAGAACACGACTACCTCCTCGATGCGTATGACGACAATTACTAGCACCGCAACTATGCAAGTGAACAGTGATGCTGAAACTTAATTATGTGCCCGGCAATGCTCGCCTACAACAGCTTCGCCATTCAAGACTTGCGTGTGAGTGCAAGCTTCCCTGAAGTTTTTATTTAGAAGTGGAAAAGAGGGAGAAATAAGGTAGTTATCCTAATTCCAGGATTCCACTGGCCTCCAACGCCGCTGTGGCTCTCTCTACCAGCCATCGCTGGCAGGCAGGGTCATCGCTGCGCAGGGTAGCCTCCCACTGCTCCCTTGACGTGTTCGTGATTCGGTGTATAGTTGGTATGTACTGGCATGCCCATACTGAGTGGTACGCGTCTGCCCTCTCCCGACAGTGCAGGTAAGAAGGCGAATATAGCGCGGGGTACCAGAAGTGTAGTCTAGCCAGTGTGGGTACTGTTTGTGTCTGAGGTCTCCTGAGAGTGGGCGCTTCTTCTTTAGTGAGGCTTTTGCCCGGTGGTGGATAAGTTCTTCTGTTGAGTCTCAATGTGCTTAAATATTCGGTGTAAGTTACGGTCGCCATGTCCAAGGACGGAAACTGGTACAAGGGGGCCGCGATAAGAAGACCTCGGGCTGTGTTGCACTGGCGGCGGCGGCGTCGATAAAGCATTCCATTTAAGTGATGCTGCTCAACTTATAGGACGAAGTGGTCCGGGTGTGGGACCAACGTAAACTACAGTTTCTTGCATTGTTGTCATGCGTGCGGAAGAACGCCTTACAGCAAAGCCAACTTTACTACGAATGCTCAGCAGAGAACGGCTGAAGCTGTACGAACCCCTCCCCCCTCCCCCCAATAAAAGAGAGAGAAAATATATGGACCTTGGAAGCTAAAACCACTATATCGTTTCGGTGAATTTCATTTACATGTCAAAACTGGGGAGTTCACGGTGAAGTTGCAAATTCTGTGGAATTGCAGTCTGCTGTCAGTACATCGGCTTCTATACGGGAGAAAATGGAATCCCCCCGCCTGTACGCTTGAGTGTAGACTCTAGCCCTTCCATGTTTATGTATCAGTCACAAATCCATAATGCCTATCGGTACCAAATGATGACAAAAATAAATACGTGTCCATGCGTGTTATGTGTATTTATTCGGCTTTGCTGGACATCCACCTAGACAGAGCGCAATGACTCCTAATTTTTAAAGACGATAAACCTGAAAATTTTGGTCTTCCTGTCTGTCTGCACGTCTGTCTGTCAGTCCCTCGATTCAGCCATCTGGCATAAACGTTAAATATTCTTGAGCGAGAGGTTCATATAGCCAAAACCTTTCCAAACCCCTAAATCTAGAAACACGCTTCATACTTGTCAACATTGTTTAGCAAAAAGAAGACATTAGGCACGTTTAAGGCAAAACATCAATGCATAACTTGTATTCGCAGCGTTCTGTTAATTGAAAATAAATTTGTGCTTCATATTTACTACAGCAAATAAAAAATACGCGTTGAAAACAATGTTTTACACAAAAATACAAAACGAGCTCGCGCGAGCCTGCAACTCGTGGCAGTGTTCCAGTGCAACAGTAACAAAAGTTTCCAGTTGATGGTGTGATCAGCGGAGCGCGGGAAAATTGAATTGATTTGAGCAAACCTCCTCCGCGTTTACCGTAAGAGTGTCGAAAGGAAGGGGAAGCGCGTGAGAGGTGGGCGGGGCAGAGAGGAGAGGCATTTATGCCGCACAGGCGGCAACAGAGCATCTTCTCTCGACCGCCTTTGCAGCGAAGTTAGCAGATACGCGGTCGATGCGCGCTGAACACAAACAAAGCACCGAATTGAAAAAGAAACAACGGGTACCGGCCGTTGTAGGGATTCTCCCTTGAGAACTCTTGTGCTGCCCCCTCTAAGCATTCCAACTGCCGCGCACTAAGGCCCCTAAAATAAATAAGGTAGCGCCAACCTATGATCTCACCGCTTTTCGTCCTCCCCTGCGCTCCTTCCTTCCTCCGTGTTTTAACATTTTCGACGGCCAGCGCTACCCGCCATTGACTGGCGGAAAATCACGTGGTAGCTCTGCCGTTTTTTTTTTTGTGTGTTTTTTTTTTCTGCCGCCTTCGCGGCTGGGCGAGACCTTTAACCGGCCCCATGTTTGAGCTTGCAGCCTCAGAGCCGGCTTTATCGTAGGCGCCGCCAAGTAGCGAAGTAAGAACTAGCTGCTCGGTTCGAACAAATGCCGCGTCGAGTAAGAACTAGCTGCTCGGTTCGAACAAATGCCGCGTCGGTGTCGCTTTATATTGCTTCGCGATGCTGATGAGTTGTATCTTCGGCTGCTCGAATAGGGTCAGGGATGGCAAAAGACTTCGTGATTCCGACCGGGAAACGTGACGCAGAAAGGAGGATAGCTTGGTTGCATATATCTGGAAGGGCAGACTTCAACCGACGCTGTCATCACGCCTTTGCGAGGTAAGTTTTGGAATTTTCGTTCTCGCGTTGTCGAATTCTGCGCACGTTTGAGCGGTCACTTACGAAGAAATGCGTATTGGCTCCGCAACGGTCGTCCACCCTTTGTTCGGAGTAGGCATTACGCGCAGCGAACAGTTCTTCACCTCGTAAGCTTTCCTCTGGCCCGGAGGCCGTGCATTAGCTGTGTGCGCGCTTACTTCCCAGCATAATTATCAGCGGCGTAACATGTCCAGTTGGTTGTCGTAAGGTTGCCGTGCCGCAAGGATTAAGTTCACCTGAATTCGCGCTTGTTTTGGTCGACGGCAGCTTGCGTCTGGCCGTGTAGCGTGTGTGTTCCTAGCATACCTCGGCAAAACTGGGCGCCACTCACTGACACTCACACAGAAAAATATATTTTTCCTCACGCAATCACTCACACTCACGCTCACCAGTCGTCCTCACCACTCGCCCTCGCACTCACCACTCACTACGCGCCCTTCGCCACTCGCACCCACTCAGGCACACGCTCACCACTCACTGTGATCATTCACACTCACTTTCGCTCACGCTCACCGCTAGCCGTCACCTCTCGCGCTCACGCTCACCACTCGCCATCACCACTCGCACTCACTCACGCTCACAATGGACCTCTCCCGGGGTACGCCACGCGGCGGCCGTGACGTCACGGAAAGCGCACGTGCTGGGTGTGGCCGGGAGGTTGGTTGGCAAAACATTCGGACCGGCGCGCGAGGCGTATGCAGTGAGTGAGGCTGCATTAGACGCGCGCAAAAGTGGAGTTTTTGTGTTGGCTTTTCTGATGCCGGTGGGCTGCTGTGCTCTCGGCTACGCAAATCTTACGAGCAAAATCAGCGGCATCAGACTTTTCGGAGTCCCCAAAGAAGTAAATTCGGCGTGTATTGTGGATGCCCGCAATGTGCCGAAGAGCCTGGCAGCCAAAGCAGCGAAATGATCTGCTCTTACTCATAGCAACATTTCCCATTCTCGAACTTCTGCTGTTCTCCAAAGCGCAATCATACCGTCTACATTGGCTGTCCGCGCTGATACGTGCCATGAAATGATGCTGTTTATCAACCATCTGCTATCATGCAGCACCAGCAGAAATTTGCTCAAGTGAAATAGTGCCGGGGGTAGGGGGCAGACGGAAATTTTCTTGCTGCGAAATATTGTCATGTTTTGAGGAGGTAGCATACTGTATTAAAAACACAATGAATGCCTAACGTGATTAGGCGACGCGAGATAAATGTTTCGACGAGGGATACGCGATAGCCGCCTGCCGCCAGATCGACGACGACAAGTTTGGTCTTATGGGGGGATCGTTCAAGACGAATGAAATTCATTGCTTGTAAGTGCAATAAATTTTTACCTTGATCAATTATATTCTGCCTTGAGGGTGCGGCAAAACAGAGATGCTTGCCATGCTCACATGTAGCATCGTGCCTTCGGCGCGAGATGGGCCGCTCACGCGACTCGAAAAATGTGTTTGCCCTAAGCGAACAGACTCAGTGAATGTATCCTTTTGTTGCGGCCTCCCGACGCTGGCGTATGCAGCGGGCGTACAAGGACACTAACTTCGACTATAATGAAATAATGACTACCGAAAATTATTTCAGTGCACTGCCGCAAGCTATACGCACTAACCATATGTGTCTGCTATGTTACTCTCACAAAGACGATGAAGCGTTTCGCGATTTCACTAAGGGAAAAGATAACAAAACAATCGGTAAATCACGTAGAGAACGACATCATCACGATATTTTTATTGCAATAATTGTTGGCTGTTGCTCTTCATATTTTTGTTTCATTGCTGCTTATTTCACTTTTTAATCCTTTCATGCTTTAACTTTCCTTTTTCACCTCGACATGAAATCGTGTGTACGCCGCTGTCTCCGGGCGACGCAAAGCGAACAGGGAGCGTATACGCTGCCTGCGGCACCGCGCTTAGCTTAAGCGGACCTCGAAAGCAACAATGAATTAGCTTTACTTGGTATGTTTCCGAACACAAAGGATCATAAAAAAACATTCTTGGAATGCGTCGCAACAGCACCAACCTTCAGAATGACTCGTTTAGGCTGTTCTGTCACGCACTGATTATCCGAAAGCGTCGCCCTTCAGTTGACCGTACGGTAAACGAAACTGTTGCGGAGGTTGTTGTAAATGCGGAAAGCTACATGGAGGTGCGACGGCCACAGCTAGGATAGCTAGACACCAACCTGCATTCAATGTAGGCGGCCAGTGACGGCCCGAACCAACGGCACATCGTTCCTTTCGGGCGCCGCGCGGCCAGTCCGGGCCGTCGGCGCAGGCAGCGCAGGCGCAGGCGCGTTCTGCCAACCGCCACCGGACTTCGCGGTCGCCAGCAGGCGCCACCCGTCGCGCACGTGCGCTTCGTGACGTCACGGTGTTTACATACAGGGAGAGGTGCATTCGCCGTCACCACTCGCATTCACTCGCGCTCGCGCTCACTAGAGCTCACCACTCGTCGTCTACCCTCGCACGCGTGTGTGCCGCAGGCCCTCCATGAGTCATGAAACCTAGCAGTATTAGCGCATTACGGCGTCAGAATGCCAGCCAAATCATATTCCGAAGTCAACATGCCACTAGAGAATTAATTCTAGGGTGCCCCATAGCAGCAGCTCAGTGGCGACATATTTCTGAAGCAAAAGCCATCCCGCCATCAACAACCATCCCAGCGAGCGGCTCCTGCAACGAATCCCGCAAATAGGCCTCCTGCGCTGCCCAGGGGGCGCTGCGCAAGCAGCTTCCGGGCAGTACTTCCGGTAGTACAAAGCTGCGCGGGTCCCATAGGATCCCGTGTTGACAGAAGCAAAATGAGCTCGATGCTCCCGATTATTTTGCGACGTGGTCACCAGCTCATCCCCGACGCGTCCGATCTATTTCAGCGATAAACTTGGCATTACGGGAAAAAGCTTTGCAGCGCTAAACACGTTTACAGCGCCGACGAAAGTCCCGGGACCGTGACGGCGTCTGCTACTCGCAGGTTCCCCGATCGATGGTCGTACGAAGTGAAATTTTAAAGGGACACTGAAGTGAATTTGTCGAGCTCCCGTTTTTGCTTGCACTGCGTAGACTGGCTCAAATTAGCACACTTTTCATCGTTTATCCGGTTGACAAATGGGTAATTATTTTACAAAGCGCGAAAGAAGAAAAACTACCATGCGCGGTTTGCGGCGGCCGCACCAACTAAAGCTGTGACGTTGGGAGGAGCGGGCACCGTGATTGGACGATGCCCAAGGTGAGCAACCAAACAAGTTTCGGTTTCGGTTCTGTAAAACACAACCGGTGGCGTTGTTGGATGGGCATTTTCAATAACTCAGTAATCATGTTGTCAGCTGTAAAAATGCATAAAGATAAGCCTTCCAGGTCGGCTTGGAATCGTAGCATTCACTAGCCGAGGCCTACGCAGTGCATGGACGCCCTCCGCGTACCCGCAGACGCCCAAATGTCATGCGCTTTTCCCCCATATTTGGAGCTTGCCTCACTCATGCCTGTACCGTAAAAAGCGTGTTCGCACCAGGCCAAGGGTCTGTTCATTCTGGCCTGTGCCCACTTCCCGCAAGCAGTCGGTGCTTATGGCAACAGCACGCCAACGAGAACTCCCTAGCGCGCCAGTGCCGGCCTGCGCGCGTTCTGTGAACCAGTGGCAACAGCACGCCAACGAGAACTCGCCAGCGCGCCAGTGCCAGCCTGCGCGCGTTCTGTGAACTAGTTCGTGGAGCCATGAACGTTGCGGACCAAAAAAAGGTGAGCTCAATGTAGAAAACATCGGACAGAAAACGAACAACAAAAAAAAAGCACGTACCCGTGGGGACTCGAACTCGTGACTTGCAAAACACTCCCGACGACATACCCAGCGCCCCAGACAACTCGGCCACGGGACGGGCTACGCCGACCTTGGTAAAATATGGTATATATTGTAAACAAGTTTACACTTTTATTTAGTTTTGGCATTTCAAGCATCTTAGGTGACTATTTGTTGCATTGCGCTCGTGCAGTAAGCGTCCCCCGAGTTTCCACAATAGCTCACGTCTAGCAATTGCATTTCGTAGACGGAAAAGCGTTCGCAGATGCGTAGTCGTGCTGCTGACCGCTGTGCTTGTTCGCCCAGCGCAAGAAAGTGCTTCCCGCACCCTATTTTTACGCTGTACGGTAAAAATATCAGTTGATTTTATTTCCTTAGTACCTATATTGACTTCGCTGACTCTTCTCCCGCCTTCAAGAGGCATTATATTTTCCTACTGGCGTACCAGTCAGCGAAGCGTCGCATGTGCGCTTGTGCAGCGCTTGTGTGAAGTGACCTTGACTTGGAGCTAGATACAGTGTACAAACTAACCAAGTAAAGAAAGGCCCATTCTTCCATTCACAAACGTGTCCTGGGTTCGTTTCAACTGAGCGAACGAATTGCGACGACCCGTCGGCGGCCGGCGGACGAAACGCTGGGCCGACTGACTCTGTCTGAAGGCCGGGGAGCCGTGCAGTAGCGCAGCCAATTGCGAGCTCGGCTCCTCTCGACGTCACACGAAAACGCCGCAGAAAATGGGCGACCGTAAAGAGAGGAGGACAGCATTTTCGAATTAATTTTTCTACTAAATAAAATCGCGTAAACGCGCCCAGAGTGGTCGTAACATGGCCTGGGGACTCTGGACTACAATTTGCGCAAGTAATCCCGCAATGTTTACATATCACTTCAGTGTCCCTTTAAATTTCTAGTTTAAACTAATACTCTGGGTGACAAAGACTTCTCAAAAACAGCCGATCAAAAAAGAAGAGTGACGCAATCGGCGATGATCGCGCTTTAAAAAGCCAGCGAGTCCGGCGGACCGCAGGCTCGCCTGCTGCGGTGCGCCGCTCTTTTGCGTACCTGCACACTATGCGTGCACTTTCATTAAACAGTGCTCGTTTGCGTCGCCGTTACGAATACATGGTGCAGCGTTAGCTTGCCGTTTTGTTGCGTGTCTCAGTGACAAAATGCCGCGACCGTCAGAAGCGTGAAATCTGTTTTGCGATTCCGAAATTAGTGGCCGTAAAACAAAGTGGTCGGGCGAACTAAGAGGCCGCTCGCTTTCCTTGTTTGCTCTCACTTTACTTAATTACGCTCTTGCAGCATACATTCCCAGTTCACACTTAATAGCCTAGAATAAGGGTCAGCAACGGCCG
The DNA here is from genome assembly GCF_048455015.1 of Haemaphysalis longicornis. Lineage (NCBI taxonomy): Eukaryota > Metazoa > Arthropoda > Arachnida > Ixodida > Ixodidae > Haemaphysalis > Haemaphysalis longicornis. Next base: position 175,241,752 of record NW_027526203.1, read on the forward strand.
AGTTCCATGCAGCCGACACGGCGGAGGGCTGGACGGCAAATGGGGGGGGGGGGGGGGGGGTGAGGAGGAGGGGGGCTTTGAATTCAAAGAGAAAAAATTTAATAATTGACAATAATCTGGCGAAGTGTGAAGATGGGGGGGGGGGGGGCAATTCAACTGGAGGACGCCAATTATCTGTTCTTGTCTCGCTGTCTAACTCCATTTGAAGTCAAAACTGGCGTGTTGGCGTTCAGATTCGACGACCCCTGCACTAGAAAACCAACAGATGTTATAGAAGTACACATCTCTGCAGGCAGCGGGCGTGTGATTTGGTGCGTTATTTGCGTACTTTAATAGCGCTTAATTTGATTATTTAATTGGCGCTATTGCCCCACCTACTCGCTAGTATACATGTACCCTGCCGTTCTTAAATCGTACGGTGGAATCATTTAGTTTGCGAAACTACGAAACAAAATTTCCACTCGTTTCAAAGGCGGTGCCAGGCCAGCAGTGTCAGCTGAGTCGGCTGCGCAATTCTTGCGTTCGCTTGCATGCTCCCGATGAAGCAACCTTTTGCAGTTACCTCAGCATGTAAGATGAGCAGCGTTCCGTGTTCATGCTACTCGTGAACTTTCCTTTGTCGACCGCACGCAAGAAGAAAAAACTGTAACTGTCGTCAAACAGTTAAACCACCCGACCTGGCGATACTGTCCCACGCCGCGACCACCGCGACAGACAAATCGGCTTCTTTTATCGGATATTATTTTGTTTAGCCTCTGCAGCTACTTTAAAGGGACCCTGCAACACTTGCCATCGACTACTAGTAATGTGTTTTGGGATAAAGTCTATTGTCCCAGAAATCTCCTCCCGCAAGAATTATGAAAATCCGTTCACAATTAACGAAAATACGCGCGATGAGAAATCGCGCATAATCGTTCCCTCTCAACTCGACCGCGGAACGCGACGAAAGCTGCGCGCTCTCTCCGGAGAGGGGGGCGGCTCGCGGCGTTCTCTTCGGCGGCCTTCGATATATCACATGCCGGGTAGTTTTCTCCTTTTGTCCGCAACGCGGAGGGGCCTATTTCCGGTCTGGTGCCACAAAAAAGCAGGCATAGGTGCCTGCTCGCAAGTGCGCGCTCGGGCTGGTAGGGCGTTTTTGAAGCAATAAACGTTTGTAGTCGAGTGGTCCCGTTGAAAGGGAAGTATTGAGCTCATCACTCAAACTCCGCGCGCACTCAAAACACAAAAGAAACGGCAAAACTGTGCCTACAGGTTCAGGCATAGAAGAGGTTCGTACACAGCGATGACGACGACGGAAATGGGAGAATCTAGCCGCGAAGTTGACCAGTGACAGCCGATCGGGCAGCCATGGCCTATGTGACGTCCCTTAGGCCATGCATAATGAGGACAACTGAAGAGAGAGCGGTTGGTTTTTCCGCGTCTTTCACATCGATTTGCGCGCTCACCGCTTCACGTGCACGTGTAATATTTGGCTCAGGTATTCCTGGCAGTGTAATCTAAACGTCGCGCAGGTTTACTTGCACTGCTCAAAGAGTGTTGCAGGGTCCCTTTAAGGGCTATTTCATACAGTATGGAGTCATTTAAACACGCCACAAAGCGCCACAACCAACTTTCACTCTGGCTTGTAATTGAAAACACATGAAGGGCGGCCGACGACTACCCAGAGTCGTCGGCCGCTAGGGGCACTGCATGTCGCCAAAACTCCAGCGCAGGAGGCCGC
>NW_027526203.1:177413571-177428571 GCF_048455015.1 Haemaphysalis longicornis
CGCTTCGCTGACTAGTACGCCAGTAGGAAAATATAAGGCCTCTTGAAGGCGGGAGAAGAGTCAGCGAAGTCAATATAGGTACTAAGGAAATAAAATCAACTGATATTTTTACCGTATAGCGTAAAACTAGGGCGCGGGAAGCACTTTTTTGCGCTGGGCGAACAAGCACAGCGGTCAGCAGCACGACTACGCATCTGCGAACGCTTTTCCGTCTACGAAATGCAATTGCTAGACGTGAGCTACTGTGGAAACTCGGGCGACGCCTACTGCACGAGTGCAGTACAACAAATAGTCACCTAAGCTGCTTGAAATGCCAAAACTAAATAAAAGTGTAAACCGGTTGTACAATATATACCTTATATTAGCAAGGCCTTCGCATCCCGCTTCGTGGCACAGTGGTCTGGGGCGCTAGGTATGTCACCACAAGTGTTTTGCAAGTCACGAGTTCGAATCCCCGCAGGTACGTGCTTTTTTTTTGTAAGTTAACTTTTTTGTTTTCTGCCGATGTTTTCTATATTGAGTTCACCTTTTTTTGGGCCGCAACGTTCATGGCTACACGAACAAGTTCACAAAACGCGCGCAGGCTGGCACTGGCGCGCTAGCGAGTTCTCGTTGGCGTGCTGTTGCCATAAGCACCGACTGCTTGCAGGCAATGGGCACAGGCCAGAATGAACAGACCCTTAGCCTGGTGCGAACACGCTTTTTACGATACAGGCATGAGGGAGGCAAGCTCCAAATATGGGGGAAAAGCGCATGACATTTGGGCGTCTGCGGGTACGCGGAGGGCGTTCATGCACTGCGTAGGTCTCGGCTAGTGAATGCTACGACTACAAGCCGTCCTGGGAGGCTTATCTTGTGCATTTTACAGCCGACGACATGGCAGAAGCGCGGTACGATGATTACTGAGATATTGAGAATGCCCATCCAACAACGCCATTGGTTATGTTTTACAGAACCGAAACCGAAACCGAAACTTGTTTGATTGCTAACCTTGGGCATCGTCCAAACACGGCGCCCCTCCTCCCAACGTCACAGCCTTAGTTGGTGCGGCCGCCGCAAACCGCGCATGGTAGTTTTTCTTCTTTCGCGCTTTGTAAAATAATTACCGATTTGTCAACCGGATAAACGATGAAAAGTGTGCTAATTTGAGCCAGTCTACGCAGTGCAAGCAAAAACGGGAGCTTGACAAATTCACTTCAGTGTACCTTTAAGCAGGAGGAAAAAAAGCGACAGCATGAAATAGAGCTGAAGTGTCTCGAGGTCGAAATGTCTCGATCTCGGCATGACAGCGACAGCAGCGTGGAGTTGGCGGTGACTCAGCGACCTACGTTGCGAATGATTGACCCAATGCGACCCTATGCAATGTAGAAAAATGCATCAGTCTTCTTTTGGTCAATTTCGAGCGTGCGTGCGAGGCGGCCCAGTTTATCCGAGACACGTGGCCGCAAAAGCTGCTTACGCTTCCGCCGGATGAGACATCCAACGTGATGACCTGCTAGCCAAAAGAGGAGGCGGCGGACTACGGGAAAGTGACGTCAAGCCTCCTACTTAAGTACAGGCTGTCGGCGGGGGTGTTTCTCCAGAAATTCCGTGAGGCCTAGAGAGCTAAGAGAGAATCGTACTCTGAGTTCACCTATCAGCTGAAAGCAAACATGAAGCAGTGGCTTAAAGAGGAAAGGCTTTCGGAGAACACAACAAGGGAGCTGAGTGCTTCGGTTTAGAAACGTTTTACCGTCCTCTACCGGAAAACGTGAGGCACTGGTTGCAGGACCGGCATGAGGTAAATACTGTTAAACGGACAGCTCAACTCTCCGACGTGTTCGTCGGCGAGTTGAGCTGCCTGATTAACAGTTGAGCTGCCCGATTAATTGAGCGGCCCGATTAGCTTCCCGATTAACCCCCTCCCCAACCGCCGAGGGAGAGAGCCGACCTGCGGGAGGCGCAAGTATTCCGCCAGTGTGTCGGCTGGGGGATTCGACCGATGTAGGTTGCTTTGGGCAGTGCCTACTTCAAATGCACCGATCACTGAGAACCCAGTTGGCTCCACGGGACTCTGCAAAGAAATTCGGTCGTGACCAGTCGCAAGGGAAGCCTCCCCTGCTCCCGCGAATGCGATGGCAGACATCGAAGTCTGAGTCCCGCGCTTGAGCGAGCGAACGGAGCCACCGTCTCCCCACAAACGATGGTCGTGTTGTCTGGTATATGTCCTGTATCGAGCGGGCAATAAAGCCTCATTTTGGATAGCCGGAGTCTGTCTACAGCATGTGAGTCCGCGAACCCGTGCGTGAGTCTTCGGATTCCGCTGGGGCTCGTGTACGGAGCGTAGCACTTTCTCTGGCGAAGCTAGCCGGTGTCCTCTGCTATCCTGTACGTTAGCTCACAACCCCTGGGTGTTTGCTTACTGAGCGAGTTGCAAAAAAGGCAAGGAATGACGAGGAAATTAAAACGTTTTTAGCCTACATGGTGCAAGAGTTCTATTGCAATCATGCCGATTGGAAGCGCCGTACGCTCGCTTCACACTGGGCCTCCGCGGAAATCGGACGGGCCGAGAAAGAATGCGCGCCTTTCTCGAACGATTGAAATTAGGGAGTTTTGCCCGCGCGCTCTACGTGTGTCTCAGACGATGTCCGATGTCCACTCACGTGGTCGCAGCAGCCTTCGATGAACGGGCGCTTCTAAGGAGCGATTCACAAAGGAAAGAGCTCAGGGGAATGCCGAGAGCTGAAGTGCCCTGTAGACGCCTGACTTTCTTCAATGCCTTTCTTTTTCCGAGCCAGATTTTCTCGTAGTGATTACATTTCATTTTGTGCGGGACATTTCCACTGGCGCGAAATGTCACCCGTTAATATTCGCGCGCTTGGCTAAAGTACTGCTTGGCTAGAATGTAACTAGTGCAGTTACTTAACAGCGTGTTTTTGTCGCAACTTGTATAGCTTTGGTGTGTATTGCCTTTGCACTTGCCGCCAACGCGGTTGTGGTTTCAGTGCTGTTCTGTCGCTGGCCTGACCAAGCCAGCCAGAGACGATTCTGGGGAACGGGATGCAGTCCCTTCGTCACATAGCGTTTCGTCATAGGCCGCTTCGTAATAGGCCGTTTGGTCACATGGGGTCATTCGTCATAGGCCGGTTCGAAAAATGGGAAAGTTCGTCATAGGTGCACAAAACTAATGTCCACGTGCTCATTTTTTTGTACGCGGGTGGGTCTCAGCGAAGTACGTAGGATGGTTCGACACGGGTCTAGTCCCACTCGTCACTAGTCAAATCGCCATAGGCGAACTCGTCACGGGTAAACTGGTCAGGAATGCCAACTCGTCATAGGGCATTTCGTACGAGGAATTCTGGTGTTGCCGGAGTATTCATCACACAGAAAACTCGCATTAGTAGCTTGTTTTGGAATGTCAAAGTGATGTTACCGCCTGCTAGACGTCGCCTTTTAAGCAAAGGCATAGGCGGGTGCAGGGACGATGGGAGCCAGACTTAGTGCTTATTTCGGCAAATATTCTCCCTTAAAACAATCCCCCCCCCCCCCCCCCTAAAAAATTTCTTGGTTTTTGGCTACGGCCCTGGGCGAGTGTGCTTGGGTTCTTTGCATAACTAGTTAGGTTAATATACTGTCACACCTCATTATTTTGGTAAAATTATATTTGGAATCAAACTTATATCACATGGCGCGCTTTTACATCCTGATGCTCCTTTTTTAGGGGTCACGTGATTTGACCGTACACTTCCTGGCCCTTTAAAGCCAGTGCTTCGTTTACAATGTCGCGGAGCAATGAAATCCAAGCGACAAAAAGGCAGTCCAAACGACAAAAACCAACACGTTTTCTCTGCAACAATTTACATAGCAAAATTGCTCCGGTATCAAGCCTGTTTCCGAAACAAGCGCGGGCGCGCTGCTTGTCGCCGTCCTCCTCCCTCCCACCCTCTGAACAGCGCTTCAGCTGTGCTTAAAGGGTTCAAACATATGGACAGGTCCGGCCATGACGGGGGGACACAGACCTACCCTGACCAACTACAGCTCTAACTTAAAGTACCATTGTCCATACTAGGTAAGTACCCAACAGGCCCAAAACAACCATCGCAAAAGCAGACAACAAATCCGTCCTCCCGACACGCCCGCCGGTGTGAGCCCCTTCGCGCGGGGAACGCTGGGTAATCATTCGCAGCGCAATCTACACCGTGCTTCATGAGTGAAAACCGCCGTCACCCTCCACAGCCGCGTTGGGAGTTTGTTGTCCGGCACACCACAGAGGAACGATTGGTTGATTGATTGATGGATTATAGGGATGAACGTGTCGATCTTTAACGTGGGGATCTTTAACGTGTGTCGAAATCTCGTACACACAGAAGTTTTTAATTTTCGCCTCAATCAGAAAAGGGACCGTCATGGGCGGGAATCGAACCCGCGTCGTCGTGCTCAGCAGCACAACTCCTTAGCCACTGATCCACAACGGCGGGTGCCACGGAGGAACCATTGGCTGGTGGACGTAGAAATCTCTGCTTTAAAACACACATGTAAAAAAAGCGCGGGGACTCGTGATGCGGGAGCTCGTGCGTTGGTTGGGGGCCAATTTCTGGGTGAGCTGAGCGCGGTTAACACGCCAATCGGCCACAAGGCCGATTTAGGGCTATACCTTGGCTACGAGGCACGCCGTTGTGGAGAGCTCCGGATTAGTCTTGACCACTGAGGGTCTTTAACGGGTCCCGAAGACTCGACGCCTGGGCTTCACTTTCGCTTTTTAAAGCAAAGCTTTACTACTCTCGTCCAGCGGTTTCACCGCGGACGCGCAAATTCACCTTTTCCCACAGACACACCCCTGTTACACACCCTTTGAAGCGCATCACGTTACTTGCCGGGCCCGCTTTCGGCGCTGCGCACAAAGACCCGTTATTTGTTGTTCTGCTCAGCTCGCGGCGGCGGCCGCGGCGGATACGGCCGATCATCTGGTAGCCAGCCGACCACCCCTGCAGCCTCCCACGCATGCGCCTCTGGGTCCTCTCGGGCTACGAAACTCGCCTTGCGCCCGGCGAACAGCAACAGCGCGTTCGCCGTGAATGAAAGCGAGGCCGGGCCTTCTCCTGTGAGCGTTGCACGGAACAGAACAGTTTTGAGCAGTGGACAGCAAAGCTCAACCAGACTAATCCAAGCTTTTCCTTGCATACCCAAGGTTAGCTGAGCAAAGCTGCAGCCATATTTTTGTATTTTGGCGCACATTACTTTGACCAGCTTAGTTTCTTTTTTAACGTGGCGTCACGGTAAGGTGCAACGTGGGAGGCACTATTCTACAGCTGCTACATTGTCAATTCCTACTTTTCAGAAATTTGCGATGCAGGCACTTCAACCCCTCAAATCACCTGATTCCTGGCCAATACCCCCCGTGGGTATTTGCCACGAAGAAAGAAACAAGAACCGCTTTTGTTCCGCTGGCAACGGCTGGAGACAGTGCAGTGGTATTGCACCGGGCTGCTATTTTGGAAACCCGCGAGCCAATTCCATCATGATTTTTTATTCATTTCCTCTTTACAGGGGTAGCCTTTGTTTGACCGCAAAAAACGACTACTGCTTTCCGAAGAATGAGGTAGTTCAGACTTTCGCCTTAAAAATGACTAAATTACGAACCCCGTCGCTTTCCTTCGGGCCACGAATATATATAATGGCATCGTGAGCAGGCGTCAAGCGCGACTCCTGGCCATGTCAAAATGCTCGCATGCCAGGCCGTTGACATATAGGGGTTGGACACGAGCTTTCACAACCTGCCTCCATGGTGCCTCATTTATTACAAATACGGTTCGAGCGATTCACCCATCCAACTTTTCAGACCATAACATCCCAACCTTAGAATTCAAACGCAAAATCCAAAGAATAAAATTTCTTTGTGTTTTCAGGAATAATAAATTGTCAATGAGTGCAAAGCAATAGATCCAACCACTCACCGCTGTCAGAACACGGCACGAGCACGCCGACTCCCTAATGCCCTTCAATGCTAGAACTGACATTTTCAAATTCTCCTTTTCGCGCGGACTGTAACCGAATGGAATTAATTACCAGCCTCATTCGTAAATAGCGTCGACTCCATTTACAATATTGTATTCTGACCTGCATTGTGAATGTGTTAATTTTTTTTGTTGTTGTTGGTTGTTTGAGTTATCCCATTACTTTTTGCGCTTTTCATGTTCTCGACCTTCTGTTGCCCATACTGCAAGGTTCATAATTACGTCCCTCCTGCTTGATCATTTCACTGGGCCTGCAGTATTGTGCAAATAAATAAATATGCAGACCGCCCCAGAATAGGTAAGCGTGACACAGGAACCCACGGATTCCTCCATTGTTGGCCTTTGAATGTTTGGCGATTATACCTGCAACTCCGAAATAACACATCGCAAATAATGTCAGCAGAATACAACGAGAGGGTTTTACGTCTTCTTCCGCCAATGTTTTAAAAATATATTACCGCCGTTTTAAGTATAAAAATCTATCGTTCTATGAAATTACCCGCACGTTTAAGGATAGACATGATTCGCGAGAGAAACCAGTCTCTGAAATCGTATTGCAGTATAGACGAGGCAAACGAACCATCAGGAAGAAAGCTATGACGCTCTACTTATCGCGATACACACGAGGCATGTCTAAATACCTTCCGTGTCACAACTAAATGATGGCACCGTGATTTGTTTCGGTGCAGAGCACACTACGTCGTCGATCAGTTCAGCAAATACACAAGTTACACAGTAAAGACGATATGTGCCATAGTGTACTCGGTGCACCATACAAAAAGGTAGCCTGCTCGGCATGCGTGAAGCACTTCCTGTAATCGCTAGTTGCCCTGATAGCGCACTCGACCCGATATGCGCAGCAGATTTTGCGACAACGCAGGCACCGCGTTTTAGCGCACCACTGAAAGACCTTCGGATATTTGTGAATGAGCACAGGGAAGCAATCGGATACCTAGGATGATTTTGAGAGCGAAATCTCTACTACACTACATCTTTCAAGGTCATTCATCGCGTTGCCATGAGCTCCAACCGCCTGGGCGCAAGCGGCCCCTTCCTTCCTGCGCACGCTGCGCATTTATCGGAGCTTCGCAGTTGCACAACCACGTAGGCGACGGTGAAACGGCTGCTTCGGGTGTGCCTCATCACCCAGCGGCGGCTGGGTCATCTATGAGTGCGGTTTAGTTCAAGCGAAACACGTGACGAGGCGAAGGTTCAACCACTGATATATGAAAATACTGGGCTGACTTACTTTCCAGGAAGTAACACTAAAGATAAACACGATGCACACGCACGAAAACGCTTCTTTGCCAGTACATGGCTTGTCTATCTCGCGCACGATGGCGCGCCGGTTAGGATGCCTGTGCGTGCCCTGCAGCGCAAGCGAAACGAACAATCCAATCATCCAGTAGAGATAGCTGTACGTCAGGCTGCGAAATCTAAACGGCAAACTTTCAGGAAACACTGTGTGCACAGTCTTTGCTTTCGCTCGTGGTAAGTAGGTTTAGGAGTGTTAAAAATGAACCTTTTTTTAGTAAAAGAGGGTTGAGAAGACTATAAAGCCTAGAGCTTTCGCCCTTTCCTCTCGCTTCAAAGCGCTGTAAATGCTACGTGTTAATAAGCTTGGTGCAAAACAACATAGAGGCACTTGACAGGGCTCTGGCGCTCCGAGGTGTGTGCAGCCATTGTCTCGGTTCGGCGGTTCATCCGGTTTTTCATTTTTAGCAGCCGACGCGCATGCTCGCCCTAAATACTGGCTGCGTTGGCTGCTTGGCACTGCTTCTCGCGTCGGCCGTGCTATAGCGACCGCATGTCAGTTCTAGCCAGAGCGTTTGAAGGCCAGATAGGAGGGCAGCGAAAACAACATGCTCGCTCACGACCATAATTGAAGATTTCCACCTCACTAGCTCCCCGTTTGTATTGCTAGCATGCGACTCTGTCGCTGCGAACAGGAGCCTCCGAGGTCGGATGGCGCAGAAAAGGCTTAGCATCACCGCAGTTATTCGGTCAACGCTTTATAAAGCCGCGCCGGCGACGATATCCCCAGCACAATCTTTCAACGCGCTATGATCCTCCTTCACGCATTTGTAATCTGATTTTCAGCAACAGTACGGATACAAAGGGCGGTGGCAAGTTTTAGCTGCTGCGGTGTGTTCCCCTTCATGCGCGGTCCTTGTGCACAATGCAGACAAATGCTTGCCGCGGTCGTGCGCGAAGCGTTTGGGCCTGCAGAAGACGCTCCTTGCTTTTCAAGGTTATTTATTTCTTGTAAACGACCCCCTATGGCAACAAGCTTAGCTAAGCTATGTGTGATGGATGGCGACAATTGGCATGCGTCCCAACAAAGATACGCCTTGCCGTAGTGCCGATCTCGTAAACGCCGAACGAACCGTCGAAACCACTGGCGGCTTCCCCCACAGCCCGAAGCGCTAATTGGCTGCAGCATTTGATGGAACCCTCCAATAGCGCCGCTGTAGTCTTCCGTTCCTGCTGCATTATTGAGGATATATCAGAGACAAAAAGCTACGTCAATGCTCCGTTGAATGGTGACGAGAATGCATATTTAATCAAACAAACAAAAGAACCCTTATCCTGCGATAGCGCGCCGGAGATAGCGACCTATTGAGGGCCCCTTTTATTGTTTGACTATGAGGTTTAACGCACCGTCTCTACAGAGGCGATGAGGCGCGCCGTAGTGGAGGGCTGTGGATTAATTTCGACCACCTGAGTATCTTTAACTCGTGCAGAAATCTTGAACCCACGGGCGTTTTCGCTTTTCGTATTTAGGGGCCCTTTCAAGAGGCCGCCATACTAGCGCAAAGAACTGAATAAGAAACAATGATCTAGCGCACATTTGCCAAATAGCACAGTGAGCAATGCATGCAGGAGGAAATAGCTAGCAACAATTCAGATTATTTGCAACTATACGTGATAACGATACGTGCAGTAAGGTGTCAAGCATACAGCGAAAGAGTTTCGCGAGTCCGTCGTGCGTGAATAAACAGCTCAACACAAGTGTAAAAAACAAACAAAAAAAACTCTGCTCCTAAAACGTTAACCCAATCCCCAAATGTCCGAATGGCGTCAGTATCAAATTTCACACGTTTGGTTGTGAGGCTTTAAGAGACCGATGTAAGTGGACATGTGACAGTCGAGAATGCACGGTCCGTCGGGAAGAAACACGTCGTCGTCCGGTACTTGAGGTTGAGCATACAGAACATTGTCACGCCATCTTCGAATCCATGTGATTCGGTCGTTCAAACTTTTTTCCGATACGTAATGCACGTGCAGTACTGCCAATGAAGGGTGGCTTCTGGCAAAGACCAGGACTGCCCGTTCGGTGCGTCCACGTTTCTCCTGTACATTAGAAACAATGCACAAACTTTGTAATGTTGGCACCAGTCCCAAGCCGAGCTCTGAGCACAATGTTTCCACGGCGACTGTGCAACAAACAAACGAGAGTGAACGCAGGTGTAGGTTTTCACGCAACAACTGTCCGATCGATCTGCGACCAGCACAACGCACCACGTCTCCGCGCCACAAAACACCAAGCCGTTGCACTCTGCAATTCTCGAGAAAATTTAGCGAATGCAGTTCATATACGTTGAGTACCAGATTCGACAGTCTCGTTTCTTGGTGTAGAACTGCCATGGTCTCTTCGTTCAATGCGTCGAAAGGTGAGCGACAAATTCCGCAAGGTGGACCAACCACATCATGGCAACTACGCACGTCCAGCTGTTCCAGGTTCGGGAACGACCCAGCCAGCTGGCAAATTGACACCGGGGACTGCGTGCCGCAAGCGGCAATCGAAATAGCGCGCAGCTGTCTGTTGCCCAGAGCAGAAAGAATCTTGCAGCAGTCTTTGTCTTCAGTGAAGTGGACTGAGTTAACATTGAGCTCACTCAGCACGCTACAAGCACCAAGCAAAGCGTTAAGTGGGGAAATGTAGGCTGGCGGAATATATGGCGAGCCTACGTACCCATTAGATGGCACCAGAGCAATCGTCAGAGCTTCGAGGCGACCCCACAGTGACCGATGCGCAACTTGTTCCAGTTCTGCAGGAGTGTTGTCGTCGATCGTGACACAAAGTATCGCTTGTCGCAGGTTCTGATCCATTCGCTCTGGCGCCGCGATGAGTTCAGGCAGGTAAAGACAGTTAGAATAACTAGTCGGCTGCATACGATAAGCGGCGTTGCCACAGAGTAAAGCACTGAGCCGGCGATTACTGGACGTTTGTTTGTCCCGCTCTTTGCACGCGCATGCAAAGGACATCGTTCGGCGATCCGTCTCTCGACTCGTATACGTGAAAACACGAATCTCACCTCTGTCGCGCAGTGAACGGCAGAAAATATCGATTGCCACCAGCTGGTTTGTCCCTATGTTGTGGACGTGCATTTCATCCAGACGTGGGCAGCAGTACAGGCCTGTGATGAGAAGCGCGAAGGCTACTCGGTTGGCTGCGATTTCCACATACATGTAGCGCAAGTTCCACACTGTAACCCAGACACAAATCATGGCGTCTGTAATTTGCTTATAGGCGTCGTCGTCGAACAACGACCACTCAAGTCGTGTCAAAGCAGGCAGCGATTCGGAGATAGCGTTGAAAAGCGCACGAGGGCTCAGACGGCAGTTGAGGCAACACAGTTCTTGTAGGCCTTTGAAGACAGAAATGCACTGAAGGAGTCTCACTGGACACGAAAAGAGGCAATTCGTAAGCCGCAAGACTTCGACATCGTCCAAACAAACATGAGCTGTTATGGCTTCCAGCATGGCAACGTCCGAGTGTGGGCTCAGGGTGACACGGCGACGTATCTTCCGTTCAGCGAAAACACTAAAAGACAGTAAATCGCTCGTTTCAACTGCGAGCAGAGACTCGGCGTCCAGGTACTCGAGAACCTTGCACCAAACTTCGTGAGGCAGGCGTGGGTCATCAGAAGCCATGCTTGCTCGGAAGCTGCGTGAAAACTTTCGAGAGTTCGGCTCATGAAGGGCTCAATATAACGCGCTCTTAGCCAATTTTGGGAAGATTATATGTCGCTTGATATGCTGCTGTCACATCCCGTTGCTCTTCCAATAATGTTTCTGATTCTCAATAAATAAGATAACTAAATTACACAACTAGCCACTACAACGGCTTTCTACACAGCAGTTCCAATCAAGCCCGAAGCACATTAAAAGAGTGTGCGTTCTTTAACATATGCTGTTTTTCTCAGCCCGCACGAGGTGGCAAAGTTTTGCCGTTTTCACATGCCACATTTTGTAACTGCACTTGCTGTATTGTTGTCAGATAAGGCGATATCGGTGAGAAATTCTTATGTTGCCACGTTTTTGTATTTACTTATCAAGCATTCAATTTCTTCATGCTGTTGCTTCGGTTTGTTGATTTTACTGGTTAAAAATATACCTTGACCACGCGGTATGGTTTGGAGAGTGATTGTACATTGCGAAGTATGTCACCAACAAATGTAGATTTGCATAAGCAAGCCACCGGGTTTGTTTTGAACTGCGCTGGCCCGCGGGAAAGGCATTGGAAGTAGCGCTAACCCGATTACTGCTAGCGTTAGCTCCAATTTTACAGGGAAGCTGCTAGCCTCTCTTTGGCGCGAAAATTTAGTGCCGTTGTAAGCCCATGCAGGGCCCATCAATTCTCTCCCAAGACACCGAGCGCATGCGTAGGCCTAATCAGACATACAGCATACAGCTCAGGGCAAAAAAAAAAAAAACCCAAAACACAAATCAAGCATCTAAACCGCATGATGTATGATAAGCACGCCCCCCCCCCCCTCTCCCACTCCCTCGGAGTGTTCCTGGTAAAGATAAGGTTTTCAGCTGCTATCGAAAATGGGTGTTGACGTTATTCGAGGGCGAGCTCAAGTGTCAGGCTAAGCGGGACCCAGCAGTTTTTGCCCAAACGCCGAGCGCATGCGTCAGGATAAGCAGTACGTGGCATTAGCCGCCAGAGAATCCCAGGGCAAGTGAAAAGCCCGCGGAGAGGACGAGGAACATTTCATACTGGCCCCCACCAGAATGTGTAGTGGTTTACAACAGGTTCGCTGTACAGTCAGCAAAAGGCTTTTCTATAACGCGCGAGCGGGGTGCTCCGGAGTGCGCGGGAGACACCTAGTGATAACGCCTGGTTTGAGATAGGTAGAATGTGAGCATGCGCGGCCCGTATCAGCGCGATGGCTGTGACCCTCTTCGCTGTGCCCGTCGCCTTGGCTTCCACGCCTTCTTTGACCGTAATAAGCGCTGCATGCCTGCGCTGCCGGGCCGGGAAACAAAAGCAGAGATTACATGCCTTAACGCGTGCTGTGCGAGTTTTTCGTCCGCATTAGCCTTGGCGCACAGCTGCTCATTGCGTTATCGTTCCGCCAATAGCTGCATGAGTCCCGTGAGCACCACTATCCGGTTTCTAGGCTCGGCTTTGCATGTCACTGCTTTCGGGCTCACGCCACAATACTTAATGCACTGTGCAAGCGATCACGGACCGAAATCTAGTCACTATAAAACACCGGGAGCGATGCGTTTTCGGCGATTGTCGTTCGTTGTCTCGCATACAGGAAAAAACTTTTGTCTAAATTGTGTAGGGCACCGCGAAAAATAAGTGTTGCACGTGGTTAAACGCAGCCAACGCTGTACTGCCAATCGCTCATTGCCGCTATTGTTTCCCGGCCCGGCAATGCAGGAAGCGCTTCTCATGGCGAAAGAAGGCACGGAAGCCAAGGCGACGGGCCCAGCGACAAGGGAAAGAGCCATCGCGTTGATGCGGGTAGCGCATGCTCACATTCTACAGGTCTCATACCAGGCGTTATCACTAGGTGTCTCGCGCGCAGTCCAGAGCACGGCGCTCGCGCGTTATAGACAAGCCTTTTGCCGACTGTATATCCACTTTCGCGGGGTGGGATGGCACCATTTTTTCGACCTCAACTGTTCTAAACATTGAAGAAACTGATCAGGGCATGGGCTATAAAGATTGATTGATTGTAGGGTTTAACGCGCCGACGCAACGCAGGCGATGAGGCGCGCCGTAGTGGAGGGCTCCGGATTAATTTTGACCACCTGGGGATCTCTAACGTGCGCCGAAATCTCGTACACACGGGCGTTTTTGCTTTTCGCCTGCATCAGAAAAGCGACCGCGGCGGCCGGGAATCGAACCCACGACCTCGTACTCAGCAGCGCAAGGGTTATAAAGACAAAAGCTCGTTAAAAATCGCCGCAGTACCCCCCTTACAAGATGAGAGCAACAAAAAATTAGAATGCTTCTGTCTAATATATCGCGGAAAATGTACAGGTCCGCGCAGAAGTAAACGGAGCACGGGAGCGCTGGCCGAACTGCGTCGCTGCGCCGCGTATGGGCGCCGACGGGAATCATGGAGCGCCGGTCAAAGAGTGTGTTCGCACCGCCCCCGCCACCCTATCTGATATGTTTCATCGCCGCTATTCTGGCGGGTCATGCTGGGCGTGAGGGTCTCCAAAAGGCAGCGCTGGGCTATAGAGGGTCGCTGGTTGCATTGCCGCTCGCAGGCATCAACGCTGCTCATGAATCCGCTGCTCATGAGCTGGACGAATCTGCGCGCGCCGGGAAACGTGCCTTGTCGCGCTGTAAAGGGAGGCATGAAATTGTATGCCGCTGCGGTTTTGCATAGCATGTCATTGCGATAAAATTAATTGCAAGCCGCCATGTACAATATAGAAAGCACATTCACAGACATTTTCGTTGTTCGGGAAAAATCTCGCTTACGAGATTTCTTCTTTAATTTTGGGTTTGTCCCAAGTTATTACTGGCGGTCAGTCCAGGTCTGCTCTGAAGAAAGGGAAATAAAAAAAATCGCGCCAATCCACACCGTGAATGTGGTTGGAAAGCAAAGCTGTAAACGGCACCCATAACGGTTACCCATGCGACTTCACTTAAATTCATTCACATCGCTCTAGAAATAGCAAAACCAGAGAGAAGTGAAATGCACTTAACCGCACCATTTATTACTGCAAAGAAATATTCTTGTTAAGGTTAAATCAATGCATTAAGCATGAACGGTGTTTGTTTCAGTTGTATTGGTGTAGCACAAGAGTGGAAACTTTTTTTATAAAATTAAAGTAAGCTCCAGCCCGGTGTTAGATGATCTGTCTTCTCCGTCTCTGCGCCGCGGACGGAGGCGACAAGATTTGCGGCAGAGAAGGAAAAGGAGGAAGAAATACTTCTGTTCAGATTTCTGAACGGCCCAGAGTGCAGCCCTAGGGAGTGATTGCTTCTTCTGTAGGGCCCATATGCAGTCCGCGCGGCCTGTGTTCTGTCCACCCGCTGAAGCTGGGTAGGTAGAGAAGGCCTGGACAGCAGCATCTCCCATTGCTCTTGTTGGGTAGCTGACGGAAAGAGAGGAGGGTGCTCAGGGCTAAAGTCGCACACCCCGATTACGGGACGGAGTGTTCCTACTTCTGAGCAAATTTTACATTCAGCGTCGTAGCGATTCGGATACATTAAGTGAAGACGTGTAGGCTGTGGGAAGGAGCCCGGTTTGTATGAGCCGTAGGGTAGTTTGTTGTTCTCTGGAAAGGTCAGGGTAAGGCGCAGGTACGGTTTGTCTCAGAAGGCGATAATGCTTGGTTATCTCCCTGAACGTGACAAGCGGGTGACTGTCCTCGTGCAGCTCCATAGCACGGGAGGTAAAAGCGCAGGCTTGTTGGGTGGGCGTATTTGTTGCCCTCCATTGAAGCGTGAGGCGGTGTCCAGATGAGCTGAATGGAACCGTTTGGGGAGTGGTTTTTTAGCACGCACAGTGCAGGTCAGGACACCCAACCCGACTGGTAATTCCAGTAGGCTTGCTGGGAATCGGTGACTACCCTCCGAACCCCTGGTTGAGTGAGAGCCAAGGTGATGGCTGTCTCTTCTGCTGCCGTCATTTGTTGGGTCCTAAGCGAGGTACACGCAAGGAGGTTGGTTCTGGAGGTAGCCATGATGATGGCGTGTTGCTGCCCTCGATGTTTGGAGAAGTCTGTGTAGATAACTGCATGA